>NC_050448.1:89448204-89748204 GCF_903995425.1 Onychomys torridus | reverse complement strand
AATCAAGCCAGACAAATTCAAATCATGGAGTAAGGAGGATCTCAGGGCATCCACTGTCAGCTCTATTCAAGGAAGTGGCCCAGGCTCAGGAAATTTGCTTATATTCACATACTGTCAACACTAAATGAACTCAATGGATTTACAATAAATAGATAAATAAGTAGATAGATAGATAGATAGATAGGTAGATAAAATAAAGAGAAGATAATGGTGGTGGAGCTAGTGGAGGAATTGAAAGGGAGGTAACTGTGAGGTGACTTGATCAAAACACATCATGTGCTTTAGTGAAATTATTAATCAGTAAAAAATAAAAAGAGGATTAATCAAAGTCTGCAGCCTCAAAATATTTTAACTTCAAATAATTGCCTGAAGTTTTCAAAAAAAATGTAATTTGTAAGAAAATATAGAAATGATTAGTTATTATAGATACTTTAGAGATATAGTATGTCTTTACCTAATTAACACATATTCTCATCATTCAACATCACATAATCAAATAATAATCTTTTCAATGAATAATAGTCTTAAGGATATAAATATTGAAAATGAGTTAATATTTTCACTTACATATTCAGTATTTTACACATACATAAATTATGATGGTGAATAAAAAGTTATATTAGAGATGATACAGATAAGTTATCATATCCATAACAACCCTAAATCCTACACATACTTTCTTCCTTGATAATAACTAGAAGAATATGAACAAAGGCATTTATGACTTCTGATTCCTTCCTTGTTAATTGTCTGAAATTTTGTTGCTGTTGTTGTTTTGAGACAGGGTTTCTCTGTGTAGCTTTGCACATTTCCTGGAACTCACTCTGTAGCCCAGGCTGGTCTCAAACTCCCAGAGATCCACCTGCTCCTGCCTCCCAAGTGCTGGGACTAAAGGCGTGCACCACCACAGCCCGGCAATTGTCATAATTTTTATATGTACAACCTAGCTGCTATAAAGCTAACTGAAAATAAAAAGAATTATACTTCTTTCATACTGTGTTTTCATAGTTATTACCATAATCATCAGCCCACACCTTAGCGGAGAAAAATCAGGATATGAAAGAGAAGGAATACTAAATATTTATCTTTCAATATTCTATTAAAAAACAGGGTTTTTATATGTCATGGTGGGATATTGTCAGGTTACATGTGGCAAAACAGGGTCATATTTATTTAATATTAACTTAGTAAGTATCAGTACTGAAAAGATTAATATACTTTTAGATCTTTCCATTTAAATTCCAAGTGAGGTTTAGAAACACATTTCCATGGACCTACACATCGCAACTTGATAAAGAATCAAGCATGTGAGCACATGTTCATCTTTTCTCACCCGAGCCTGCTGAAGAATCGCCTGTGCTTGAGCCTCCTGTGCAGAGACGGCTGGTCCTTTGGAGCCATCACCCCCATAGCGGAACTAGGAAAAGATAATGCGAGCACATAATTGGCCTTTGACAAACATAACCATTAGATTAAAAGGTAATAAAAAGATTAATATTTACAAACATCAAAAGTCACTTCATAATCACACACACACACACACACACACACATATGCACACACACACACACACGCACACACACACGCACACACACACAAACATACACACACACATATGCACACACACACACACACACATATATACACACACACACAAATGCACAATGTAGAGATAGATAACTATTTTTCAGATTCTATTCACTAAAATGCCCCTACATTCAAGGGCTCTTGATTTCCTAAATTCACATATTTCAGGAATATTTCTACTCAATGATTCAATTACAGTTTTGTTTTTTTTTAGTTACATAATGAGAAGATATCAAGTTATATTAATAAAACACTTTCTAAAACGTACTGGTAACATCAGCATGGTTCCAGGAGGACCAGGTAGACCATCAGCCCCTGGTAAGCCAGGACGTCCTGGGGGGCCCTAAGAAAGGAAATAAACAAAGGCAATTAGTGAAATACATAATATCAGAGAATCTGAAATTGCTGAGAATGCACCTGCCCATTCTGGATTGGTTAATATCCTTTATGTAAATACACACAGACAGCATTGGCTCTCATTGTACTAGTTACAAAGAACTCAAGTAATGAGTGGTTACTAATGCACGATCAAAATACAGTGAAAATTATGTTCAAAGCTGATTTATAACTTAAAATTGCCTATGAAGCCTTCCTATGTATTCTCAGGAGTATCACTATGAAGAAAAAGTGAAAAATGATGTTCCTACAGTTGAAAACGGAATTAATTAGACAAAATTTGGTTAAGTATTACTTAATAAATAATAAGGCAATAACTACTTAATATGTAAATAGATATTTTAAGTGTATCTTCTAGCTATATAAGTTATGTATTATCTTCAAAATAGATACTTTAATTAGTATAATCACTAAGGTTAACATAAGATTAACACTAATTTTTTTTCATTACTAATTTGTCTTAAAATTATGTTTAAGAATATACTAAAAAAAGAATATATTCAATGTGTATATGCATTCACGCACATATATGTAGAAAGCTGTGTATGTTTACAACATAGATATACATGATTATAGAGTATCAAATATACACACATAAATATATAAATTTTTTGTGTGTAGATAATACATATTTGTGAAGTACATAAGTGTCAGTTTTCAGGAAAAGAAAACTTATTTTTTACAGTCAAATCATATTTAGTAAAAGAAGGATAAAACTCTAGAAACTAATAACTATATATAAAGGATGCAATTCCAAACTCTCAATGAAAGTGATTTGAAAAATAAATAACAATACTGAGGACTGTGGAAGATATACATCATTGGGTGCTTGCCAAGCAAACATAAGGATTTGAGTTCAAACCTCTAGCTCCCACTCAAATGCCTGTTACTGGCCTGTAATTCTAGAATGCTGGAGAAGGCAAAGATAGAATCCATTGGGTCAAGCTGGCTAGAGAAACTAGTTAAAAATATAAGATGGAGAGAGATTGAGAAATATCCCTGACACCAACATTTGCCTGCCCTCCACACTCACTAACACGCATGTGCATGCAGGCACATACACAGCACAAACATATACACATGTGCCCACAAACATGTGACTACAGATACATAAATGCACACATTGTTCACGTACACATTCAAACAAATAATCATTTCCATCAAACTAAATTTCTAAAATTATGCAAATGAGGTTATTAAAAATGATTATTTACAGGAATAGCAAGAATGAATGTCTTGAATTTAAGTTTGAAAAACAAGTCTACTCTATGTTCCTGTGCATAGGGGACTTGACAACAAAATTGGCCTACTAATCATGTTGCAAATAAACTCTTTATAAATCCTAAATAAATTCTTTATCCCCATTTATACATGTCTGAAAAGTTAAGTAGAATGCTGTACAACCATGCATTTGTAGAATTCTCACCATCTCCGCCAACAGAAAAAAAAAGGTAGCATGTTAAGCGGAAAAATAAACTAAATTAAGTCTACGTGCTGCACAGTCATAAAGTGACATCCCTTCTTCACTTACCCTATCACCAGGGTCACCGGGGGGCCCAGAAGGGCCTTGTTGACCTGGAGGACCCATCAGACCCTGAAAAGAAACAAACCAGGATCAGAAGCAACTTCCTGCCTCATTAGTATTCAAGTAAAGGCATTCCCCTAAAAATCAAAGGGTGCTTCATTTCTATTTTATAAATATACCCTTGACTCGCAAACAACTGCCCTATTTAACTTCCTGTGAAAACACAACATATAGGAAATGGTTCTGTATCCAGCACAACTACTCCTCTATGAGGCTGAGCTCAGGGTGGAGGCAGATGCCAAGGGAAACAGGAAGGAAGCATGCCCATGAAAGTTGCTGTTGTGGAGGCTGGTCCCCAGCTCCTCCTGAAGAGATGGCTATTCATAAGACTAGACCTCAAAAATGGGGCTGTGAAGTGGAACAAGCAAGCATTTAGCGGGTCAGCATTTTAACATTTTGTTTTTGCCATCACTTAAAAGCATCCATGTCATATATTTATATGACATTAATTTCATATCTTATACAGGCACATACACGTGTGCACAAATATAATGCATAAAGAAAGAAAAAATTCAAATTTATTTTCAGTTTTGTGAGTAGTATCATTTTTACAGACAAATGAAAAATAGGTCAAGTCTACCAGCTCCTAAACCTGACAGTTTTCCTCTATAAATCAAATCAGTCTAAAATATAAACAATTCATCTGTGTGTCAGTAATCCTATACTCAATAATTTTAAATATCAAGATTACAAATCATTTACATACCGCTGGTCCTGCTGGCCCAGGTGGTCCTTCAACAAGCATCCCCTATAACAAATAAAAGCCATATAACCTTTAGCCTTTCTACTGACAATAAGAACACACTACATATTACAATTTTTAAAGTAAATTCTAAATTCATATTATATAAACCCCTTAAAATATGTTCATATAGGAAAATGAAATCATTTAAAATGATAGAAGACATAATTCTTGCCATTAGAGAACATATCAACTAATTGAAAGTGAGGCAAATATTCAGAGAAATAACATTAAGAAGGAGAAAGAATATGTTAGAGAAAGAATCTGCCAAGTGCTTTTGTAGAGAGTGTAGGAAAGATGTCTGACCAACCTCTTCCCAAGCACTTAGACAATTCCTAACAAAGCAAATAAAAAAAATTAAAACAAAACCCAAAACAGAAGCTCCATAAATATTTGCTATATTCATGAATAAATGAAAGGAAATGATACCTAAAGACTTTAATTCCATAAAACTTTACTTCTCTGTATCTTAAGTGAACAGTTAAACATACAACTTCCATTTCTTATGCATTGCTTTTCTCAAGTTGCTGGTTAATGAAAATTATGATTTTTAAAATTGTTTCTAGAAAATATGTATCCACTATCAATATCTTGAGAGTTCAGATAATGAATACAAATAGAAAGAGCAATAAGTTGGGGTGATATACATATAACTCATAATCATACCAGTAAACATAATGATTTTTTTTAGAGAATATTCTGGTCTTGTAACTTTAAACAAAAATAACATACATACTGACACATTCAACATTGCCCTGCTTAACACTCTTGTCCACCTCCCTCTCCATAAATTTCACTCTCAAGTCCACATCTATCTAGTTTGTTTTATTATTGTATAGCATACTTTGGATCAGATACAAAAAATATCTATGTCAGATAATGCATTTCTAATAAAGTAATTATATAAATTATACAGTATAATCATAGATTGAAGTTAAAAGATCTAGAGTTATTATCTTTCCACCACCAAACATTTGAAACTAGAGAAAAATACATGTAAACTCAGATTTGTAAAATAATAGAATTGGACCTGAAAAATGTCAGCCACTTCAAATTCCAAAGCTCTATAAATGTATGTTTTTTTTTTTTTTATTTTACTGAAAATTTGCTTTCCAGAAAAGTCATTGCCCACTCACCTATTTGTGTTAAATTAGAACATATTTTCATTGAAAATGCATGGAAATACATAATGACTCAAGGTAATGGTAGTTCATAAATTAGACAATTGTAGTAACATTTTAAACATACTAAACACACTTACAGGTTCAACCACAGCTGGTTCCCCCTTCTGTCCTTTCTCTCCATATGCACCATGGCCATTTATCTATTAAGTGGAAAATTAAAAATGATCAAAATACCTTTTAGTAGATGAATCGTTTTTCAATTTTTTTAACAAAAATTAATTTAACCATCTAGATACATTTGAAGCAACCTTGTAAAATGTGACCATTTTACAAAAAAAACATTAAGAATGTCAATACTGACAAATGCACATGAACACTGCTCAAGTGAGAACAAACCATCGCTTCTTTAAATTGTTGCAGAAAGTTAAATACATTTGTAGCCTCAAAAGTGCTCTAAGACATAAGATCTTCCACCAAATCAAATGTTGAAAACAGTCCAAAATAAAAAATTAGAGCTAGTAGTCAGAAAAATAACAACAGAATTATATATTTATCAATGATGAGAAATTTGGGGTACAATTCAATTTACAATACTTTAAAATGAAGACTACAGTAACAGCCCAGGACACAGTCGCTGCCAATTCCCACTAGAAGAATTTATCATGGCTGTCTAGGCATGCCTAGACATAAGAACTCAACTTCATTTTAAATCTGAAAACGCATGAGAATGAACACAGAAACATCCCCGAGACACATGCAGGGCACAGAGCCTCATGCTGACTTACGCTTGTTTCTGTGAAATCAGTTTCTGCTGGGACACCTGGGCCAAATTCTTCATTAGGGGACGTTGTAGTCCTTTCTTCATATTCCTTGTATTCATAAAAATCATATTCGCCTAAATCTCCATCTACCAGCAGATCAGAGTCCCTGCTGTCTATTCCTTTGTTTCCATATAGAATATCCTCAGAAATGTTTCTCTGGACATCATAATCCTCTCCAGTTAGATATTCTTCAGTAAAACCTTCTTCAACTGGATTTGGCTATTCATTTAAGTTGCAGGGAATTGGAGAACATGAAGTTTACTGTTAGCAAAGCAAGGCAAGCATCTGTAACTACAGCTTAATGGCATGTGACGGGAAGAGAGCTTATTACTCAAGCAAGACCAGAGCCAGAAAGAGGCTGTTCAGTACCACTGAAAGAAATATACTTGTACATACACTGCTATGTACAAAGAAATATTGCTTTCAAAGCCCCTTTCCCCATCAACTGCAAATATTCACATGGAGTCAACATATGCTTTTACTCTCATTTAAGAAAACTTGTTCCTCATTGAGGCATTAATTTATAGCATAAGAGCGGAACAAATAAATTAAGCATATAGCTGAATATTTGCATAGTTTTCACATCTTAGAGTAAAACATAATGGTTACAAAAATAAATCTTGTAATTCGATATTCAATCAGTTAAATATTTTAGCACCAATATCTGAAAATTATTCTTTACATTAAGTAGTCAGTGTTGTGCTTATAAGGAAATGCCGTTGTTATCATGCCCTATGACTGTAATCAAGTTAAAATTAAATAATGCACATATAAAAAGTTGTTCTCAAAGACAAACTGAATATAAATAGTACAGAAATATGGACTAAATGTCACTACAGAAAATTTAGAAAATTATGCAAATGGAAATACATGTTGTCATTACTCTAACATTACTGTATTCAGTATAAAAAGTTCAATAATCATAAAATATTACTCCTAAGTATGGAACACATACTTCTGCAAAGAAATTTCATCTCACCTATGCTGCAATTATGTTCTTAGCACTGAAGTAAAAGACCAGAATGAAATTAGATAAGAAAGTCAACATCTTGAGCTGTTGTAGCATCTCATAAGACAGGACTGAGACTAAGTTAAAATCTATTCATACCCTAAACAGGAAATTTAAGAGGACCTAATCAGACCTTCTTGGAACAATTTCATAGAAAACAATCAAATGTTTAAACTATATTACTGAATGTAATATCGTAAATTTTTTAAAATGTAAATAGCATTAAAATATAAAATGCTTGCTGTCATCAAAATGAATGATGATTGTTACCATGCAATAAAAAGCTAATTGTATCAGTTGTTGATACAATTCTCACACCAGAGGATTCTTCTCCTGGAAGGATCATGCCGTGAATATTCTTTGTAAAATGTTACAAAAGATTGCTCAGCTATAGGAGCAATAAGGAAAATGATAGCAGCCAATTCAGTTTGACGATTATGGAATTTGCATGAAGCAAAATATCATGCAAATCCTGACATGACATCAACTGTAAATGCAGAGTGTTTTGTAATTATGAACCAATGATTCTGTTTCTCTAAGAATGACAACTCAAGGGTCTCAGTGACTGGGATGCTTCTCCAAGGAAATCCATAAAAATACATTACATATTTTGAAAGCCACACTGTGAGTATTGCTGCCTAAGCGGATTACCTCATTCGATCCTGCTAAGCGCCTAGGAGACTGTGTCTGGTAAGTTTCCACTGTTCCATAGTTGTAGTCTTGAAAATCATCCACAATATTTGCCTGATGATAAATTCAGAAGAAAGAGGGTTAGGAAACTTGTAAAGTAACCTCAAGTAGGTGAAAATCATGATTTAATTGAGTTAGAGTGTTAGCCAAATTGGAATTGGTCTAATTGGGTTAAGACTAAGACTCATCAGAGATCTTCCATCTCATCTAGGACAGATCTTGATTGCTTTTTCTGGCTACCTGGACCCCTAGTTTGGCTTTGGCTGTTGCTTGGTAACGTTTCTTCTTCTTGGATGCATGTTTTTCAGATTTGGGGGTTGTGAACTTTTTAGAGTTTTTCTTTGAGTTAGTGGCCAATGTCCTCTTCTTCTTTGTGTAATTGGATTTCTTTTTCTGTAAAATGTCATGAAAGATGGAATGGAAAACATGTAGTGAGAAAGAAAACAAGGAGCACAGACAAAAGGGAGGATGAGCAAACGTAAAAATGGTCAGCAATCCTCAAGGCAGCCTCTGTCAAATGAAAGCCATTATTAATTTGGAGAAGTGAATGACGGGTGTGGGGTGAGTCTGAAGGATAACAAAGAGCGAGACACCACATACAACAGGCAGTTGGTTTTACCTCTGTTTGGGCTACTGTTTCTTCAGTGACAGTGGGTGTCTCTGTTACACTCTCAATCTCTTTATAGTCTGTTTCCCCATACTCATAGTCATACTCGATTATATCCTCAGGTGCATACTACGTCACAAAGGAAGAAATATCGGGCAATTTGGTTAGTTGCAAGTAATATTATTAACAGAGAGTAGAGATCATCTGCTTAACCTTTACTCAGAGTAAATGTTAAGGAGATCTGGGATTAAACACAAATATTATTATATTGTATATAGAATCTAATAACATTAGAGTTATTGAGCAAGCTTTCTAAGAACAGAAAAAGTGATTAGGGCTGTGAAAAGATAAAAGTTTTGAATAACGATTCAAACTTTTATTAAATATTAAATATTAATTCACAGGTAAGATTTATGGTTTGGGACATTGTTGTTAATTATCCACTTTAATTTTGATTTGTAAAAATCTGCTATGAAATGTCTCCCTATAAAAATAGTCATTTTTCTGGGGCTGCAGATAAGTGGACAAGCACTCACTCGATGGGCACTCGCTTCAATCACAAGCACGCTGAAAATCTGATAAAAAGGACAGTGTGTCAATAAGCATGCTTTTTCAATAAGTAATATGATGAAAAATAAAACGTGAAGAACAGTCTCATGAAAAAATGAGAGGATATTCATATCTATCACAGAAAATTGGAAAAATGCATGAAATATATATGTCTATATTTGGAAAATAGAGACTTAAAATGTATTCCCAATTCTCTCATTTTCTCCAAACCAGTAGTTCTCAAATTTCCTAAGGCTTAGACTTTTAATACAGTTCCTCATGTAACCCCTAACCATAAAATTATTTCGTTGATAATTCATCACTGTAATTTTGGTAGTTATGAATCATAATGTAGATATCAGGGTTTTCCAATGATCTTAGCAACCCCCCCGAAAGGATCACTTAACCCCTAAAGCAGTATAACCTTCATGTTGACAACTGCTGCTCTAAACCAAAATCTAAATGAACACAAGAACTACGGAAGTATTACCTTCAAAATTAGGTATATCTTAATAAATCATTTCCATCATTGTTACTATTTTTCTACTGAGTTTAGTGACTAATGCTTATAATACTAAATTATAATCTTAGAATATTTTAACTGAATTTACAAAGTTTTACCTTAGATATTTCTGCATTAAAAAGTTAATTAGGGACCAAGTACATTTTTTAGGTCAACCACAACCTATTTATGGAATAATGAGGACAGTGTGTTCCCTTACAAAGCTATCTTCATGAAAATTTTAATTTTTGTTTTTAATCAAGATAACTACACTAAGACTATATAGTGTAAAAAAATTAAGAACTAAACTCAGTATCTAAATCTCCAAATATATACCTATAAAAGTACAGGGCAACATCTATGTAATTCCTCAGATTTTTTAATTGTTAAAATTCTACTAGTTCCCTTTCTAACATCTTTTGGCTTCTCAACGAATACTTTTTAATCTGCCAGGAAAGTAACTAATGACTATAAACCTTTTGGAAAATTGGGATCATAGTACCCTCTACTAAGTTCATAAAGCAATATAAATGAATGCAGTTTCAGAGACAGACTATGAGGCATGTCTAAACTGATCCTGTGGCAATTGTGCTCACCTGGCATTTAGGGACTTTCCCTCAGCCTATGTGAATGCTTGTAGATGATGTAGCCAAAGGCAATAATAAAATATAAACACAAAAAATGTCTTTAGCACTTTATGATTGTCAAAATATCAATTTGAAAAAATTAATACAGATTATTTAGAATTTGGTACAATATAAAGCTGTGTATAGACAACAGATTAAATTTTCTTTTGCAACTGTATAAGTTAAATAAAATATCTACAACTACTAGGAATTTTCTGTCTCTATCTCTCCATATACATATATTGAAAGTCTATGTACGTATAGAAAGTATATATTAATACATATATACATGGAAAGTCTCTCTATATATAGTCTATATTTTTATAAAGCATATAGAGAGAATATACTTATATAGAAAGTATGTATATCTAAATAAATATATATATTGAAGTCTATATATATCAAAAGTATATATATACTTTAAATACATAAATATATACTTCATATATAGATTTTCCATGTATATATATACCTCCTATATATAGAGAGAGACTTTCCATATATGTATGTGTGTATATACATATTATATATTTTTTTCATATATATGAGAGAGAGAGAGACTCCTCTTGACAAATCTGGCCTCAAACATGCTGCGCACCCAAATGTGATCTTGAACTTTTGCTATTCCTGCCTCCACCATGCAAGGGCTAGGTTGGGCGTGGAACTACCAAGTCAGGATTTAATGTGAACATTAAGTAAGAATGATGCACCCAAGGGTAATGCTTCTGTAGCTACCAGCACTCATGTGGGGATAAGAAATATTGAGTACCTATAACTACTCATGTCTGGCTTGAAATAAAATATGAAAAACAAGAAATATTTGCAGGTTATTTTACTGTTTTCAGTTTTAAATGTAATCCAACTATACATTATACATTATAAACTACTGAAGGAAAGATTTTAAAAAAAGAAGACATTGAAAATCCAGTTTTAAATGTGAACAATAAAGGAGCATTTAGGCTAAATTCTGCTAAATTCTGGGATTTGAAGATGCATTTGTAAATGTATGTCAGTGTTTATCAAAGTAATTAATTTTGTGTCAAGTTTCTTCTGGTTGAAGAAATGTCTCCGAATCTTCATAATTCTCTCACTCCTGGATCTTTCTACAGATTAAGAACTGCCAGAATGCTCACAGAAGTGAAGAAACTGGCAAGTGTACTTCCTCAGGCAGCAGGCCACATCTTTCTCGGGGGATTACTCAAGAGTGAATCAAATGGACTGTTCCTTGTATTATTTCACTGTCTGCCTAGTCACTTCTTAGAAAAACACTATACCTATATGGTACTTTGTCCACCTGAAGCTGTATAGCATACTTTGGAGAATACTTTTCACTTCTCACTAAAGAATTTTGAAATAGCCTGAAAATGACTGTAGAGAAATACCAAATGTAATCCGTGAAATGAAACCCTAAAATCCTGAGAGGAGAAAATGAAATAGATTTTACAGGCAGAATGGGGGTGGGAGAGTGGGTGTGGAAGCAGGGGGGTCAGGTTTGTAGAGAGATAGAATGGGCAAAGAGAGTGAGGGGAGGGAATTGTGGGACATTAGAGTGGTGATGTGGAAACTTGGTACAGTGGAAGCCTCCAGGAATGTATGGAGGTGATCCTAATAAGGACTCCTAGTAGTGGGGAATACAGAGTCTCAGCTGGCCATCTCTTGTATCCAGGTGAGGCTTCCAGTCCCAAGACTGTCAGCATTCAGTTGAGTTGTTGACCATGGGGGTCCTGCGGTAATCCCCAAACAACCCAGGCTACTGCTAAGACAAAGGGCTGCTCTCCTGAAAACTGTGAGGCCCCCAAAGATGCTGAGGACAACACCCATTTAATTCATTGAACATGAAGTGGTCAAGCTGGTGCCTGCATGGAGCCTTCACCCTTATGTTCTGGTCCCCTTGGTATGGGAGGGTATTCTCCAGGCTACACCAAGGAGAAGCACCGGTACCAACTCAGCCACAAAACATTTAACTTACAATCTGTCCTGCCTGCAGAATATGCTAGGGCAATAGTAGAACAGAGTAGGTGGAAGTGGCCAACCAGTGTCGGATTTGACCCAGTCCATGAGAGGAAGCTCACATCCAGCACTGCTCTGGGGACCAAGAACCAGAGACTAAGCAGCCCAGGGACTGAGGGTAAAACTAACAACTGTTGGTCTCGAAAAACAAACAAACAAACAAATAGTATCACTAAAATGACTCCCAATGATATTCTGCTATCCCCATAGATCAATGTCTTATCCAGTCATCATCAAAGAGATGAGAACAGATACAGAGACCCACAGCCAGACATAATGTAGAAAGAGAATCTAGATGGGAGGTTGAAATCAGGTCCCTGCCCCTTGGAGCTTTGGTAATCCTCATAAGAGGAGTTTGGAGGGATTATGGGAGACAGAAGGGATGAAGAACATTGACACTGGGAGAACAAGGCCCTCTGATTCAACTAAGCAAGATCCATTTGAGCTCACAGAGACTCAGGCAGCAAGCACATGACCTACAAGTGTCAGCACCAGGTCCTTGGTGTATATAATGTGTGTGTGATTTTTAGTTGGGTATTTGTGAGACTCTTGGCTGTGAGAACGGTTGGGAATCTTTTCCTCATGATGGGTTGCTTTGTTCAACTTCAATGCAAAAGTTTTGCTTCATCTTGTTATGTTTTATTTTGTCATGTTTGGTCATTATCTCTTAGAGACTGAGAGATGGAAGCGGGGTGGATCCAAAGAGCAGGGGAAGTGGGAAGGAACTGGAAGGAGCAGAGGGCTGGGAAACTATCACAGGGATGTACTGTATGAGAGGAAAAATCTATCTTCAGTAAAAGAAATGTAAATGACAGGGAAAAAAATGATGTGACAGATAAATTAAAGTTAACTCCATGAATACTCCAGGAGAAATTTAGAACTGGGTTGCAGATAAGTTTTCTGAAAATTTTCTTTCCTCACGTTATTGTTTAGAAGGAAAAAAATAGTGCAACCAGAAAAACCTGTGACTTGATGAGAACTGTCATTGACAATGGATACTAAGGAAAAGATGGTGGGAGACATTCATGTTAGGAAGCAGGTTTCTCTAATATCCATTCATAAAAATCATCTTTTGCTCTGCTTCACCTTCCATTTTAGTCATTAAAGGAAAGAATATAAATTGCTTCTTCTTAACAGGTGAGTATGGTACATTAAGGAAGAATCATACAAGCCCAGTGGTGGTGGCACACACTTTTATTCCCAGCACTGGGGAGGCAGAAGCAGTCAGATCTCTGTGAGTTCGAAGCTAGCCTGGTCTACAGAGAAAGTTACAGGACAGCCAGGACGGTTCCACAGAGAAATCTTGTCTCAAAAAAACAAATTAAAAAAAATACAGAACTCAGAACTTTAATATCTAATTTCTTTAAGTCAGGAGGATAATTTAACATGGTAAGAATATCCCAAAGAGACATACTTTCAATATCACTTACGGTGTTCTATCAGGAAAATTTAAATCCACTGCTGAATGAAGATGTTAGCACTGAATGGAAATCTATCTGCAGATTACATCTCTCATTCCACGATGAGAATGTAACTATGGCAAATGCACCCACAACTGAATTTAGAATGGATTAGATGTGTTACTTAAAGAAAAGAGAAGACTTAGAAAAAATAAATATTTGAGTTAGCTTACCTATGTAAGTTCACAAATTAATTAATAAAATATTAAGCAATGTTCTGACCCATGTTCCACATTACACTTTATGTTTAGACTTGAGAAGATAATATTGCTTTTTTTTAGGCAGACTACCTGAAAATTAACTAGGAAAATACACATTCAGTATATAATGACATTTAATGGCTACCATTTAAAATTATAATAAAAACTGCTTACAATTTTTTTTAATTTTTTTAGGACTAATATAGAACATTTATTACATTCAGTGGTATAGTATGGATCCAATAGTATCAATGTAGCTAATTAGGGGGAGTAAGAGTAATTCCTCCCCAAAAAATTTAAAGTAAAAGTTTTCATTGGGACACATTAATGTAGAAGCTGCTAACAATTGTCAATCATTACTCCACAGAACACCCGCTTCTCTTCTTCCATTAAGCAGGGTCACTTATTTGCTATAAGAAACAGATTTTATTTTACTTATAAAAGTGGCAAAGACCAAATAAACAGCATTAGTTTTGAACACAGAACTAGTAACACATTTTTGACCTACAAGCTATAGAAACCTAAAACTGACCTAGTGGTTTTTTTCTCCATGGAAACCACCAAAAATATATTTAGCAAGTCATAAAGAAATAAAAGTATAAGGCACTTGAAAACCATAAAAAAATATATATTCAAGCAAATTTTTTTAGCTCTTTCATATTGGCCTTGCCACTGGCTTCTTAGGACTTTACCCTGTTTTTTAAAAAAATGATACTAACGTTAAATTGTGGAAAAGTCTAGGACAACAGAATTCACTGGGATACATTACAAACTATAGTAATATTAAATTTTTGTAACTTTGAATTATACAATTCAACAAGTTTTGTATCAGTTATAACAATAAAACAAATAAAATGTCCATTTATTCTGAGTAGTTAAAATTCAAAATAGTATAGTTTTTAAAAATAAGATACTTACTATTTGAGTTATTTTTAAAATACAATTGTGTTCTCAAAATTCCAATCACCTTTTACAATTTTAATCTCTCAATTTTAAGAAAATAAATGTGAAAAGATAGTTTTCTCAGAAAATAGCACACTAATTGATATCCAATACCAACTTAGAGCCCTGAAAACATATCCACACAATAACACTATAAGGAGGAATCAGGTTGTATATATATATATTTGAAAGAAATGGAAGGGAGTACATGGGAGAGTTTGTGAGGAGGAAAGAATGAGAAGGCAGAAAATATAATTATATAATCTCAAAAATATTTTCACATTGTATTAAAACAAAAACAATACTTTCAATACAAATTAAATCACAAACTATTTCCTGTTTGATTTCTCTACTTTCCTATGATAAAAGAAATATTTTTGAAAATCAAAATGTAAGTAAGTTTTTGATTATATAATAGGGACTAAGTTCTTCTAGACCAATATCAATCTTTTTTTTTTCTCTTCAGTATGAAATGTCAAAAGTTGAGAAATGGCTACTACATCCTAAAACATACTCTCCTCATAGTAAAGTGGTTTTAACTGATTAAAGCAAATGCCTGATATAAAGCTTTAAGTAATCAACCCAGAGAAAGACAAAATACCAAATCACTTTTGAGTAAATTCTTCTTCAAAATATTCAAGGATTCTTAATTAAAAGTATAGTTACTGAGTAAGTATGCTTTAAATGCAGGTCACAGCCACACCTCTGGACCGGAGGGCCTCACCTCATCTATCTGTGGCTCCTGAGCTTGGGCAGCCTTGGATGTTGAGTCACAGTCTGGACTATAATGGTCACAGTAGTCATATGCTGCCTTGGGGTCACCAGTGATCAAGAACTGCTGAATATCACCCTGCAAAGAATCGGACATGGCGATAGTCAGCATCGGCAAATACACAGGCCTTCCACATGTTCGTAATGTCAGAGGAGCCTATGTTTGAATGTAGGAAGAAGAGAAATTATTTAAATGCATATCATTATAAAGGATAGTCTTACATGACTGAGAGAAAAATTGATGATCAATTACACTGTTTTGCCTTATTTTCTGCTATGGAAATTCTATTGTATATTAATCTATCTATTAATATTTGGCTTTACAGAATTCACAATTGAATATGCATAGTAAAAGACAAAGAAATACATGCCAAAGGAAAGGTACGTCCATGGCTGACATGTAGAATAGTTTACACTGAGATGTTACTGTTAGACAAATCTGGAAGGGAATTTCTCAGTAGAATAATGTTCAGAAAAAGAAAATGCTCACCCATAAAAATGAACAAGTAATAAGGCAGAAAACATATACATAAAAAAGCATGGACTTGGTACATGGCTGATAAGAGAAAAGAGTATTTTGGAAAATATTTAAAACCATTTATATAAAAATCTGTATATATTTATAGAAAGATAAATTTTAGAGATAACAACAAGATTTTCTAAAAAGTTTTCATTTCAGTAAATTTTAAAACAAAATAATAGAGATACACATATTTAATTCATCAAGAAACTACTGTGATATAAATTGCCACATCATTACTATAGCAATCTTAGAAATATAACTATGGCCAGAAGCTGTTTACACTAACAAAACTCTGTAAGATTGAATACTTTTTGAGAACATAATCTGCTGGACAACCTGCTTCAACTTTGAGTAATTTCAAAATTAATCCATCTTTATTGAAATTTTATCAACTATAGTTACTTAAGATTGGATGAAATCATAAATATAAAAGTCTTGAAAATAGAGAACCAGGAAAGAATTTATAGCATAATCATCAGTATATGCTTATTGAGAAAGTATTACATAAAAAATATTGAACACAGCATTGTAGACACTGAAGGGTTCAACTTGATTGTCAGTGTGACTAGATCTATAATCACCTAGAGGAAAAACTTCTGGGAATATCTTCCAGGAAGTCTGTATTGGATTAATTAAGTTGGGAAGAGTCACCATATATGTGGGTAACACCGTTCTAGATCTTGGAGCCCTGGACTGAATAAAAAGGAGAATTCATGCTGAATATCAGCATTAATAGGTCTCTTCTTCCTGTATATGAACACAACAGACCAATTGTCTCAAGCTCCTGCTGCTGTGTATTCCTAACAGTGGATGACTGTATCATCATGCTGTGAGCTAAGATAAATTCTTCTTCTCTTAAGTCCCTCCTGCCAAGTACTTGGACATAATATTGAGGAATGTAACTAGCACAGACAGACAACAAAACATAAACACGGCGGCGTCATCATTGCTCAATGTACAAACTTTCCTTACTGTGATGCAGAGTCAATACTGGGTTTCTGCATCTCCACAGCATTTCTATTGTTAACTCATTTTAAACCTGCCATCACAATTTCCAAAATGATTATGCTGATTTATGTTCTCACTAACAGTAACTAAACATTCTCCACATCCCCCTAGTATTTGCTATTTTCTGTCTTTTTGATATTAAAATTTCATTTCTATTATGACTTAATTTTTATTTACTTATTTATTTACTAATTTATTGTGTGTGCAAGAATATATGCATGTAGGCAGACTCTTGAGAACCTTCCATGATGTGGGTCCTAGAGATTTAATTCTCAGGTCACAACGCTTGGCGGCGTTTACCTCCTGAGCCACTCAAGGATCTAATAACAATTTATGTCTAGTGATTATTAGGATTTCTAAAATACATTTAGTTGATTATATGTTCTATTAAGATATATAAGCCTCGATATTTCACACATTTTATAAATTATCACCATTTTTAAAAAACCATGTGTATAACCTATATTTGTAATATATATATACACATACACATATATGTATACATATATATATATATATATATAATATATGTAAAGGAGTAGCAGAGGTAAATATAACCAAAATTAAAAAAAGTAATTTCATTTCTACTAAACATGAAATATAGCAGGTGCAGTTAATCCAGGTAAGAATACTGTGTGACTTCTGTTGGTGACACTATTATTATTGTTTCCAATAGTTACTTGCCTCTATCATGGAGCAATAAAGGAAGTTGATGAAATAAACATTTTTCTGAGTGGTTTTTCAATATTTTGTGAATATATAGATGAGTTATGTCATTGGTTACTGATTTTCGACGGACTTAAAATAAATGCATGCAAGTACCTAAAATGTATTGACAGCACTTCACAAACCACAGCTCATCAATCAAGCACACAGGATCCACATCTGGAATGCCAGAGATGAAGACTCACCCCAAAAAAGGAGAATGCTAAGTGCACAGTTTGTCAGTCTGGTGCCCCATAAAACCACACCTGGGTCACCTGGAGCGCAAGTACTACATCCAGGAATAATTTCACCGCTAGTTTTAAATAGAACCTATAATTCCAAATTTTCTCCCCCAGTTACCTGGATTGTGAGTTCCTTTAACTGAACTGAAATGGACAAATTGAGAAATCCTACCTAACATCAATTCCATGGTTGCAAATTATCAAGTTCCATATTTAATTATTGAAACACACAAAATGTAGTGTCTCATATATGAATTCTGTTTTTTAAATAGATTTTGAGAGGAATATTGTGTTTCCAACTACTTGCTTTTCTATTTATGGGACTTTCCTTCTTTAATGGAGTGTTGCTAATATTTCCACTATAAATCCCTATTTCAGTATTTAATGGTTAGCCATATAATATAGTATTGGAAATTTCTGTAAAATTCCAATAGTAGTATTTTTCCCAGAAAATACTAAAATATTATATTTTGTAATAATCAATGTTGTGTTATGAGACAGTCTATAAATAAATCTGAGTGTCATAACAGGTATAATGAGCCGTAAATATTATTTTTGATGCTGTAACATTTTCCAGGGCAAGAAAGGGGTGAAATTGTGAAGTAAAACTGGCATCTGCACTTCTCCAACATTAGAGGCATGAAAACGACATCTTCGTTCTGTAATGCTCTAGAAGCCAAGGTTGAGGTAGAGAGCATAGAATTACCTCGTGATCTACAGCTGTGTCAACTAGCTCTGTACAAGATAGTATTTTCATGTAGACTGTGGGGACTTACTGGAAAAGAGCAAAATGATTGTAAGAAAACCAAATCAAAGGTTTGTGAACAAATGAATAGCACTTTGTACTGTCGAAAAATCTCACCAAAACTTTCAGCACTGCCAATTATATACATAATTATTTAAGCATCTTCCAGACCAAAAATGAAATGCATACATTAACACTCTTACTACTTTGTTTTGAACTCTCTGTCTCTCTCTCTCTAATGTATGTAAGTAATAAGAGTCTGGCTTCAAGTCCAACTGGCCCCTCTCTGTGAGACCAATCAATGTTTGGTTGACTTCAAGTCTGTCCGCCCACTGACTGTGCCATACAGCAGTAAATCTCACAGAATAAACAATGAAAATCTAAGCTTAGATAAATTGTTATAATTAACACATGATTTAGTTGTATTAATGATGTGACCTATAGATAGCTTGTTTGCTTGAAAAATAACCACAAGAATAGCAACAGACATTCATATGTATAACTGGGTAGCTTCATGGAGTGCTAGGCTGATTCTCCATTACAACTAAGATATGACAGTCTTTTGAATGTCTAGCAAGTAGTATCTATACTTTCCAAAGGTTTTTAGTTTGGTCTACATCTTAGATCTCAGTTCTAATATTAAAACTTGAATATTCCTTATGTTCTAAAAGTTCTATTTCCATTTGTTAAAATCTTAAAAGGAAGAAGGAAAACACAATGATGAAGCATCTCTATTTTCAGAAATTCTATAACTAAATAGTATTTATCCTTTTATAGTGTAAAACACACACACACACACAAAAACACACACACAGCTTCAGTTTTGCTCCAGAAAGTTATCTCACATCTACATTTCCCATCGCAGACCCTTGCCTCCAACAGCTTGAAACCTGAACGTGTCTCACTGTAAATGAACCCTTCATTAATTTTTTATACTATAATTCTAGAAAATAAGACAAAGAAGATTGGGTAAATAGTGTTAAATAGAAAATTTTGTTTCCAAATTTTGTTTAATTGGATGCTATTGATGGAGACAGAGAGAATAGTCAAGAGAATTACTGGCAAGTATGTATAAACAACACAGAAAAACACTATCCACTCTGAGTAAGAATGGGGCAGCAAAGATGCTTACTCAGGAACATAGCAGGAAAGAGCATGCAGCTCCATGACAGAGTGTGTGCACAGGAAGTAGTCATTCAGATGCTAGCTCTTGACAGGAGGGGAGGAAAAGAGACTTGTTGAGACATGAGAGGGAAGCTGAGACACATGAGGAAGGTAGGCACAAACATAACTAGGGAGTGATCAAATACGTCAGTTTTTAGCACCCTCATTTCCTGCATCTTCTTACATGCCCTTAATTTCTGATGAAAAGGTACAAAGAAGTAAATAGGAGTATCATAGGTAAACATATAGAAACACTGTATCTTATTATCATAATCTATATAAAATGATGCTGTTCTAAGTAAATAAGCTATTTTAAAATTATTTTCTTACTTTAATTTTGATGTACTCTTTTATATCAAAATGACTGATATAGTTCCTTACTAAACTGAAAAATTCACTAAATCAAAATTAGACACGTAATGAAATATGTGTGATGATATTTTGTGTACCTTAATAATCTTTTCTGAGGATCAGCAGACAGAGCCAGCCACTAGATTAGACATAGAGGTCAGGCAGTGGTGGCACACACCTTTAATCCTAGCACTTGAGATTTCATGCCTTTGCTCAGGAAGCACACACACCTTTAATCCCAGGAAGTAATATGGCAGGGCACAGAAACATATATAAAGTGTGAGGAAACAGGAACTCACTCTCTTTAGTCTGAGGATTTCATAAGAGGTGAGAACTAGTAGCTGACTGTTCTGCTTCTCTGATCTTTCAGCTTTTACCTGATATCTGGCTCTGGGTTTTTGATTGTAAGACCATCTGAGATTTGAACAGTAATATGTCCAAGAGAAATTAGAAAATGGATATGTACATACGCACTTATGCATGAATTTATATACCTTTTACTTTATTTTAAAAATAAAAGTGGTTATCGAGTTTCAAATCTTCAGATTTCTTTGTACCTCAGGATTCACAGTCTGTACATATAACTACTGTTGAGCAGTCAAAGATGGGAGAAATGCTCAAACTTGAAAGCCAGAATTTTCTAGTGCAATGGAAGTGCTTGGTGGGGGGGGGGGGGTATTTTTTTAACAGCTGGCAACAGAAACCTATATTATTGTAATTGAAATCTCAGGAATTTACTCCCCCCCAAAAAAAAGAAAAAGAAAAAACCTTTTCTTTTTTATATATAAGCACAGATAGACAGTACAGATACATCTAAAGAAAAAAAAATATTTTATCCAATAATTTTAAATTAACTCATGCAAGGATTTTAGCAGGTAAATTCCAGATTCCTTATTTTGACTGTGAACAGATCAATCTTAAATCCATTCATTCAGTTACTGTTTCTGAAGGTTAATATCATGTGACTCTCTGGAGAGAAGTGAAGGGAACAACGGGGAGAAAGGTGAATGAAGGGCATCGTTCTCAACTGCTACTCCATCTTGGTCTTAAAGTTCCTATGCACCAAAATCATTACAAGAAATCCATTTGTTTATTGCTTTATATTTCTATCTGTAAAGAAGATAGAAATCTGAGAAAAGTAAGGAAAGAACTTTTACGTGCAAAAGTCAGAGGAAATATGCTGCAGTATTAACACATAAAAGAGATAATTTAAGGGGAAATGTTCAGCTTTTCTTTTAACATAAGAGTACTTATTATTGTCTCACTCCCCAAATCATATTGTTAGCACTTCTTTCTCTTATCTTATGGTCAAAAATATTTTTTACTACACCTTTACAGGTATAGAAAATGGAAATGACCACAAAGGGCTGGAAAGGTAGGAATGCGCCCCTCCCCCATATTTTGGCCTGTCACAGGAGTCTCCCTTTCTTACCATTAATGTCACTGCTGGGAAGTACTTAA
This sequence comes from Onychomys torridus, assembly GCF_903995425.1. NCBI lineage: Eukaryota > Metazoa > Chordata > Mammalia > Rodentia > Cricetidae > Onychomys > Onychomys torridus. Next base: position 89,726,384 of record NC_050448.1, on the reverse strand, counting down.
GCAGGCCTCAGGGTCTCACTGAACTCTTGTTATAGATTTACATTATATAAAGACCCTGTGCTAAAACTGTATCCCTATGAGGGTGGGGCACCCTTGGAAAGTGGTAGAATTTTAGAAGGTGGAGTCAAGTGTGTGATTCTTTGGTCATGTGGTAGGCAGACTCTCAAAGTGGACTTGGACTCTGAGTATTTTTCATCCCTTGTTCCATTTGTTATGTTTCACACCTCCAACATACAGTTCGAGTGTGGTGTGGACTTGTCTGCTCCCTTTATCAAACATCAAACCAGTGATGTCTCCTTACTGTACAAATTAAAATGTTCAAGTGATGAGTTACATAAACTTTTCCTTAAGGTAGCTGCCTCAGTAATTTTATTTAAATATTGCAAATCATCTAATAAAAATGTTGCTACATTATAATGATTGTGTGTAAAGATGACAAGGCGGGTTTAAATTAACTAAACATTGAAGTTGGAAGGATAGCTTCTTTAGCCAATAGTGCTCAGAAAACTGGCTACCCTGGTGTAGAATAACAAAGTAGAAACCTATGCCTCATCTTAGAAAATAATCAATTAGAAATTAATCAAGCACCTGAATATAAGATTTGAAACTCTGAAACTACTACAAAAAATATTTTAAAATATTAACTAGGCAACTACTTCCAAAATAGACCTCAAAGAACTCCAAATATAATTGCAAGATTTTACAAGTAAGATTTTATCAAGCTGAGTAAGTTCTGCACAGCAAAGAAAAGAGCAGAGTGCAGAGACAGCCTCCAGAATGGGAGGGAATCTGTGTCAACAACTTTCAACAAACAGGAGATTAATATTCACTACATATAAAGAACTCAAGACTTATACCTCCAAAGAATAAATAACTCAACCAATAATAGGTCAAGTGAATTGAACAGATGAGTCTCAAAAATTTAAATGACCAATAATGACAAGAAAAAAATCCTCAACATCCCTAGCAACAAGGGAAATATAAATCAAAACTGCACTGAAATTCACCTTGGAAAAATCACCAGGAAGACAAATGTGTGGTGGGGAAAGAACCTTTAGACACAGTAATTGGAAGTGTATCAGTCACAATGGAAGTCTGCATGGAGTCTCCTTAAAATATAAAAGGAGGATTATTTTACCTTGCTATACCTACCATTTTGGGATATATATGGAAAGATACTTAATTAAGTCAGCACACAGTAGAGGTACCTGTATGCCTATGTTCCTTGTCACCAGGAATCACAAACAAGTTATGGAATCATTGGTTCTCCTCATTGAATGAACGGATAATGAAAATGTGGCATGTATGCACAATATATGTGTTCAGTGAAGGTCTGCTTGGTTAGATTTCATATGAAAATGAGAATTCTCCTGAACATTGTAGGTGTGCTCTGAAAAGGCTAAATTTAGAAACAACCTACTTGTTTATTGGACAAGAGCAAAAGCATCCTGATAGTAGAAGTGGCAAAAACTGTAGGTGTGCTCTGAGAAGGCTAAATTTAGAAACAACCTACTTGTGTATTGGACAGAGGAAAGCATCCTGATAGTAGCAATGGCGAAAACTGGCTGGATTGAGTCCTATGCAGAGTGACAAAAAGGAGGGGAAACAAAAATGTTGGGAAACAATGGCAGCCTGGACAGAGTAAGAGAGCAAAGACAGCTTACTAGAATAGCGCTTGTGTAGGCAAGGAGGGTGTGGTTGAACAGCCTCTTGCCAAGGAAAATACTGGGGATCCTAACCATTAGCAATGGAAAGAATCTCAAGTATCTTCAAGGGCCCTTCTCCCATTATAGGACAATAAGAGCCTAGAAGAACAAATTTATTTCAGAGACCGTGCACTGTACAGTGAGAAATTAAGTACACCGTGACTACTACAGCTGGACCCACATGATGGCAAGCCTCAGTACAGACCATGTAATCTAGTTTTTCAGGGGAAAATGCAAGAGTTAGGGTAATGGAGGCTTCTACCGAGATTTTTTTTTCTTTAAGCCTTAGAATACAGTGCTATTGTGTAAGAAAGGACTCTCCACAGGGGATTGCTGATGAAGCTGTGCATAGGAGAGCTTTGTGAGTAAACATGAGGTTAAAGTAGCATCTGGGAGTCTAACAGCTTGCAAGGGCTGCTGGGGAAAGATGTGAACACCATAGGACACTAGCCCAGGAGCTTATGTAATTGGATTCAGCATGGCAATATGGGGAGGGCTCCTCAAGCCATTGGGTACACACCTCTTGCCCTAGTGTTTCCAATGTGCAACAGACATGACATAAGGATGTAGCATTTATCGTGTTAATGTCCAGTCTTGCCTTGGGCCAGTTTCTTTCGTCTACTGCTTGGTCACTCCCGTCTGCAATAGGGAGGGATATTTAACCCATACAGGTCGCACCATTGTATCTTGGAAGCATATAACTTGATACTTCACTTTTACCCTATCATACAGCTGACAATTTCCTTGTGTCTCAGATAAAACTTTGGTTTTGAGTTTTGAGCAATGCTGGAAGAGTTCAGAGACTTTGAGACTTGGGACTTATGGAAATGAACTCATTTTGATTATTAAAAGAATATCAGTAATTAAGGAGAGCAGGAATTAGAATATTATGTTTGAATACTGAAATTTCTTTTAACAGGCCTAACATTAAAAGTACGACTGGCACTACTGATGAGAACTAGTGGTAGTACTTAGGCAATTACGGACATTCCTTCAAGAAAGATGGTGGGACCGTGATCACTTTCCTTTCCTCTGCTTTGGTTTGAGACATTAGTCTTGAAATGCAGTGTCCATTCTTGCCAGGATGTGCTGTCATCCACCATCTTCTCCAGAGATCAGACAAATGGGACCCTGCCCTGGAATTTGAACATCCAAACCTGAGCTGCATAAGCCTTTCTCTTTGTGTGGGGTATCTTGGGTATTTCACTGCTGTAAGGCAAAGCTGGTACTATTAACACATCTCTGTACTGTTCTTTCTTCCCTTTCTCCTTTAGCCCCCCAAAAGGTAATGGTACTCAGATTCCTCAGCTTTGTTCTTTGTACTTCTGCAAGCATGATTTTTGTTTCCTAATGAAGTTGAAGGAGTCACATGTATTTAAAGGCCCTAAGATGATAATTTTATATTTTAATTATACATATAAAAAGTTTTTAACGATTTACATAAAAAGTATAGATGTGTCATTTGTTAGGAAAGATCTAGGACTATACTATAAGACAGTCTGTTGCACTGGAATGTAAACTACACAAAAGCCATTGTATTTTCTGTGATGCTCATAGTGTGCATATTCAGCTAGCATGTATTAGGTTTTCAGTAATCACCAAATATATGGCTGTACAGGCAAATACTTTTTCATCATTGAAAGAGTCAATTTCAATGTGTGTAAACTAAAAACAAGTAAACAAGCTCTTTATGTTCTGGATCTTGACATAGACCTCTCCTTCGGCTGGTGATTTTAAAGATTTCTTTTAATGTGGATGAGTGTTTTGTTCACATATACATTTTGGTATATCATGAGCATGCCTGGAGGCCACAGAGATCACAAAGGAGCATCAGATCCCCTGGAACTGGAATTTTAGTCAGTTTTGAGCAATTATATAGTTGCTGAAATTGGGTCCTCTGCAAGTGTTGCTAACCACAGGGCCACCTCTCCAGCCTCCCTGATTCTGATATTAATGTCTCATTTTTCAATAATAAATTAAAATTCTGAATATTTAGAAAGTGCCATTACTTTTCTTTCATTTCCTAAAAAGTATTTGAAAAATCCTAAGTAAAACTTAAGCTGTTTGTAAACTGAAAATTGCACATGGTAAAACACATTTTTTTTTTCAAATTTTTAGAGGCAATTAAAATCTCAGTATAAAGTTTATGGAATGTGGCTATAGATTTCACTTGTAATTGCTCCAAAAATAAGTTCCAAGAAAATCAGTTTTGTTAATCTTAAAGTGATTATCCATAAGCCAAGCATGCCAGGAAAAGGGAAAGAAAAAAATGTAATAGAAAAGAAAGAAAATCTATGCAAGTGAACTATCTGGCAGTCGCTACAGTGAAGGCAGTGGTGTAGCACAATGTTACACTCTGTCTGATAGATGTCCCTTCATTCCTAATTATCTACTCACTTTTGAAATATGTAAAAAACCAAGTGGGTCTTGGTAGAATTTCTAATTGCATACCCAGGAAGAAGAAGGTGGACACTAAATCTTACATGAGATTAAAACTCTTATCCTGGAAAGTCACATTAGTTGAACTGTGCTTCTAGCCTATTGAGAATTCTGAATTTGCCAAGACAAGACAAGACAGTAAGTCTCATCCCCATATTTTGTTCTCAAGCATTCCATACAGTTAGTGATACTTTCTCAAGCATTTTGTGGGGTGAAGGAAAGCTGCCAAAATGCTTAGAGTTTTAGTGTGATTGAAATACACACCAGAGATTGCATTTGAACCATAATTCGAATGAAAGAATTAGAGAAACCACATAGTGTCATAACTACAGCCCAGACAGGCCTAATAGGGCATCAAAGCCAGAAGAAGAAACCAATTTTATGAAAATAAGCTGTATCCTACGTTATTAAAATGTATTTCTAATTCAATGAACATTTACCAAGTATTACATATGGTACAGAAAACATCTGACACAAGAGAAAACCCTTCCCCCAAAGCATACATTTACCTTCTACTTTCTATATGTTCAATAGTAAAAGCATTCTTATTTAAGTATAAGTACTAATATAGACCCATTCCACACAGTGAACAAGCAAAATGAATACAAAGTTTATTTTAAAAAGTAACATACCTTATCCACTACTTCCCTGAAGCAACAGGACATCTATGTTTCTTAAATTAATACATATGGAGAGTATATTTAGTGTTTAAACTTTATCAGTGAAATAATTTGTATGGCAAGTATGAATATATACTTTCTTAAATATTACAGAAAGCTTCTGCCTTTACCAAATTTGTATTCTAGAAGAAGAAAGGAAATAAGCAAATGGTAGAATGCCACAAACAACCATAAAAAAAATAGAACAAAGAAGAAGGGTGATATATCAGAAGGACAGACTTTGTATAGCTTGTTCAATATGGGAAATTTTTACTAACTAAAGGACATTAAGAATGAACTTAGAGGGGAAAGAGTGGAACTAACACAGGACCCTCAACACAGAGACTGTGGGATGCATAGGTAGGAACTGTGCTGTAAGCAGCATGTTTGAAGGAAGGGACACACTGTGGGCTAGAAGGAGCAAGGAGGAAAGGAATCATGCAGTTGGAGAGAATTACAGAGGATGAGACACAACCTGCACACATATCAAAGGAAGAAATGGGTACTCCAAACAAAAGAAAAGTCCCAGGATGTTATGATCAAAGATGTGACATCAGCCATTCTCTCATTCCATCTTTCCCTTGGAGCAGATCGCCAGGAATAAAGTCTGGGAACTGTGGAGTCATTACATGGAGGCCTGAACAGAGGAAACCAATAGACAAGACTTTGGTGGTATTTACAGCATGCTTCTCACTCATGTAGGAACTATATTAAGCCATTTACAGAATGAAGTGAACCAAGCTATGCCTTTAGAAGATCACATTCTAAAAGCAGCTCAACAATAATGAAATTAATTGCATTCCTTGTATATTCATTTGAGCTAGAGATATTTTCACATCAATGGTGTCTTTACCATAAAACACAGAATAAAAAAAAGAGGATAATACATACTTTTGTCCAGGATAATCTTATGGCTTTTAATCTTTTAAGGTTGTAAATGTAGTTTACAACCCATAAAAAGAGAGTTAAAGCTCTTTCTTTTTAGCTAGTGTTCAAAAGAATTCACATCTGTAAACACCACATATTTACTCAGAGTTGCACTATCAGGAACTTAAAGCAGTAAGTTTCTCTTCCATTAGCCCCAAAAGTTCAACCAGCCCTCTTGAGCACTCTCATATTGCTGTGATAAACATTATGGCCAAAAGCATCAGGGGAAGGCTGTCACTTCCATGGCAGGTCAGGAACTCAAAAGGAACTTGGAGACAGACACTAAATTGAGACCATGGAAGGCTGCTGTTGACTTGCTTGCTTCCAGCCACGATTTTCACACACTTAAAAATCTGTCCAGAGGTGATGATAACCCCTCTGGGTTGAGCCCTCCTCCATCTATCATTTATGAAGAATATGTCCCATGGGCCAGTCTGATGGAGGAACTCCCTCAATTGATGGTCCTCTTCCCAGGTATCTCTGGCTTTTGTCAAATTGACAAAAACCACCCCAACACAAGTTCCAAGTTCTACAGGACACCTGTACCATACTCCTTCTCCTCAAGGTTCATGTATTATTACAGAGGGAGGCTAGAAAATCTTTAAGAACCAGAAGTAGTATGTATTCATAGTGAAACAATTATTTGTGGACATGATAGCACCATTGAACTCACAGAGGCTGTAATTAAATGCACAAGATCAAACCACTCAAAATCCCAACATGGATGACAGAGAGGTTCCTGAAGTTCTGCTCTAATGGAGGATATGTTGGTATCCGATGGCTGAGTAAGGGATAGTCAGTTTTTCCACATGGATGAAGCACCTGAGAAGCTACCCATAGTAGACAGTCCTATACCTATGCACACAGAGACAACACAAAGTGGCTTCATGGGTTCAAAAAAAAAAAAAAAAAAAAAAAAGCAGAGGACATGAAGTCAGGAGGAGGTGGTAATGAGGGAGCACAGAAAAGATAATGGAACAGAGGGAATGAGAGGTGGATGTAATGAAAACACATTATGTGCATGGTTTGAAATTCTTCAACCATTTTTTTTAAGTTAAAAAATTGCTGAGGAATAATAGTTCTTAACATTTGAAATGACAGAGACAAATTTGTAAAAGGAGAGAGATAATAAATTTGATATTTTAATTATATACAAGGTCAGGAGATAAATGGGTTCTTCTTAGAGGAAAGAGCAGTGTATGCATGACGGTGCTTTATATCTGTACAGTCTCCAAATCTAACTCTACCTCAAATGCTTAATTTTTATCCTATAAGCAAACTCTGTCAAAATGCAGACTGAATATGAAATTTTAATAAGACATCAATAAAGTCCTAAAATATAAAATACATACCCCCATCTGGTAATCAAATTTCATTGATGTAGAAGTAATCCTATACATGCAGGTGGGCAATTGGACACCCTATAGCCTTTAATGAAGTTCAGGCACATCTCAAAGGAAAGACTGAACGAGTGCCCACATGTTCCCTGAATTTTGGTTGTAACTCATGTCATGCATTTTTGTGTGTTGTTCTTCACCACACATGTCATATGAACTCACTCTGCAGCACTCAGGAATGTAATTACATACTGAAAATCCAAAACCAGATGCTCCTTCCAGCAATGAGGAGGGAAAACTCTCAAGAACTGGTTAAACCAATATTATGTACATATGTCCAGGGGCAGCACTTAAGTGTCTCCTAAAACAGAAACTCAGAGGAGAAACTGTCATATTTGGCATCTCAATTTAGTAAAGAATTAATCATACCAATTCTAAACAAAAATCTGACAAGCTGAAGCTGAACTAGTAGATAACAAGATTGTGGGTACCAAAGAATGATGTCTTGGTTGATAATATACTTGCTGTATAGACATGAGGATCTAAGTTCAATTCTGTGTACCCACTTTAAAAAAAAAAAAAACAGTCTGACATAGAGACATGTGCCTTGTCAATCTAGCATTGAAGAAGTGGAGACAGAAGGGCCCTAGGCATGGCTGGCCAGTCAGCCTAGCCAAGTCAGTGAAGAACAAGTTCAGGGTTGGGGATTTAGCTCAGTGGTAGAGTGCTTGCCTAGCAAGTGCAAGGCCCTGGGTTTGATCCTCAGCTCAAAAAAAAAAAAAAAAAGAACAAGTTCAATGGGAGAGTTCATCTCAAAAACTAAAACGTAAGGAAACTGAAGACACTTGATGTCTGTCTCTCACCTACCTATGCATACACATATGTACTCGCGTGCGCGCACACACACAAACTTAAGCATATCCACATATTCACACAATAGAAATAAAACTATTTAAGACACTGTTGTGCATATACATTTAACTGTTTCTACACAAAAGCTTTTCTCCACAAAAGAGAATTCCATTTATTTTTTAATATTAAAAAATTTAAAAATTCCTATGAATACAATGAATCCTTATAGCAGAATAGCTACAGGATGCTAAAATTTTCTGGGTGAGGTGATGGAATTTTAACACAAATCTATATTGAATTTATGTTATAATGCCCAATTTTTACTTTAAGTATAAATACCAAATTTAGCAAATTAACACTTCAGATTTGTTGGCTACAGCTTGCTGTCTATCTTGCAGTTCTACATTCCCTTACATTTATAAAACAAATAATTGTGGTTTTAGGGTACATTACACAAAACATGAATCATGAATGTTTTACATAAGAATATCAACATATTTTTAAAGCCAGAGCTATATTCTAAAATGCACAGCTAACCAACTTCTTGAAGGCAAGAATAAAGCAGACAAACATAAATCACTGAGAAGTGCTGTTGCTTTGCTTCTGTAATCTAGAGTACTTCAAGAGTGTAACCAATGAAGTCCTAGTTGATAATAACACTTGTTTTTGTTTTCAGCTGTTGGAGACTTCTTTAGAACGTTAAATTATAAATCTGTATCTCATACAAAGTGACATGAAGCTCCTCTGTTAAGCACATTTCCACCAAATTCCAAAAGTAAGTAACAATTTTTGGAATTAAGTCCAAATTAAAGAATCTTTAAAGAATCCTTACAGAGTCCTCCACTCACATGGATGTGTCTTCACAAATGCTAACTCATTTGAGCTTCATGTTTTTCGGTAATAAAAATAACACTTCTCATTGTACAGATGAGGTTAAATAAACAAAGTCATGACCTTACTTGAGTTCTTCTTCCAAACACCACATCAGGGAAGTGTGATCCCAGAGTGAACACACTAACGACCTGGATTTGACTAGACAGCTGCCGTGGGAGAGAGAAATTCCCCTCCCTCTGCTACAGAGGTTCTCAGCTTTCCTAAGGCTGTGAGCTTTGAATGCAGTTCCTCATGTTATGGAGACCCCCAACCATAAAATTATTTCATTGTTACTTCATAACTGTAATTTTGCTACTGTTATGAATCATAATATAAATATCTGTGTTTTCTGATGGTCCAAGAGGACCCCTGTCTGACCTTCAAATGTGTCATGACCGAAAGGGTGAGAACCACTGCTCTACCATTTCTTAAAGCTTCTATGATATCTCTGTCTGGAGCTAGGAATTAGTACATGTAGATGGATAAGAAACATAATTTATCTAAATTTACACACACATGGGAGCCACAGCAAAACGATATATTTTATATTACATAATTCACTTTTATTTTCAATTCATTAATTGAGAAGGACCTATTCTCAAACAAACAAGACAAGTGATATACTAGGCCCAGTAGAATGGCGAATTTTGATAAAGTAGCTTGAGTGAGAACAAGGGAATAGCTTAATGAAAGAACAGATTAGCTAAAATGCTATTTCCTATATTTGTCCTTATTTTTGAGAATAAGAATAAAATGCAATCATATCCCACAATACTTGCCCCACCTCCAAATCTTCCGATTTTGTGTTTCAATTCTGGGTTTGTTTTGTTTTTGTTTGTTCGTTTTGGTTAACACACTAAATTCAGTTAGTACTGCCTCTATGTACAGAACAGGGGGTCATCCAAGGGAGCATGGTAAACCTACCAGTTATGGGGAGAGAGACAGAATCATTCGTTATTGATTTTATACTTCTCAAGAAAAATTCAACCAAGAGTTCACAAGGAATGTCTCTGTACTAACGTAAAAACTCTAAAGATTTCATTAAACATATGGGAATGTGTAAAACTTCCTGGGAGACAAGGACTTATTTAATCCAGTTCATTGTAGCCTCAATCATCCATCTCTGCCGATCAAAGCTATTTTTTACCTTCAGTTGGGAAAGGTATCTCCCTCAAAAGACTGAAAAAGCCCAGTTAAGTCAGTTTCTCCAATGATTTCAGCATGAAATAACATATCAGTTTGGTATAATAAGAGGAAAATGCTTTAATTCCATCAAATTACAGCACTTACTTATCAAATTATAACCCTTGGTTACCCTCTTCGTATCTTCTTTCCCTCAACAGTCATTGTACTGATTGATGCCTTTAGCTTCACCTTTAATCTCTCAAGTAAAATAACTGAAATTGTTATCATCCCTCACTTTTACCCTTCTAAGATTTGTATTCCATGAAACAGGTCCTCAACATCTTATGAAATGCAGATAAGATTATGGAAAGTGATTGGTGAATGCAACAGTGACAGTTTGCATCTGTATCTTGTAACGAGAGACATTTCACAGAGAACTTAGACCAAGATGGTTTCAGAAATGAATCATAAGATAATAAAATGACACTAATTTTAGAGGTCTAGAGGATGAGATAAAGACTGAATATGATGCTAGAGTATTCATAGCGTCTGTTTTTTTATCATAGGAATTAAACCTTCAAATATCATCACTAGCATTGCCATTGGCCCTATGGTGATAGAAGCCCAGTGCACTTCAAGCTGGCTGATAATGATAGCAACATGGTATGGGAAAAGCAAAATAGAAAACACCCTGACCTCTGAAAAAGTAGGCACACTGGAAGAGAATCACATTCAGAGACTCAGATCCACAGGTTCTGCCTCATCCTGGTGGTTTCTTTTTGTTTCTTTCATTCCTTTTTTATTTTTAGCCTGATTTTTGAACTGGGTGTAGAATCTAATATCTGAGTAAAGGCAGGAAATGCTGTGGCTAAAACTATGGAAGAAATTCTGAGTCTGTGCACAGAAGAACAAGGGGAAAGTTAAAGACTGCAAATAGAATATGAGGTAGGAAAAATGAAGAGGAGAATCACCTAAATTTACATTTTAATAACAATAAATTTTAGACTATCTCCCAAACCACATATCACAAATTAAAATCAGTTTAGAAAATACTTAAGAGGAATGAACTGAAATTAAAACTGTCAGGGTTGGGGATTTAGTTCAGTGGTAGAGTGCTTGCCTAGCAAGCACAAGGCCTTAGGTTCAGTACTCAGCTCTAGAAATAAATAAATAAATAAATAAATAAATAAATAAATAAATAAATAAATAAAATAAGAAAGAAAGAGATGAAGGAAGGAAGAAAACAACTGTGTCTATATGCCTCATGCACCTTCCTTTTGTGGACCAGACAAAATTCTACAAAATCTTGGTTCCCCAGGAGTTAAAGACTCCACCAGAAATGAGCCATGGGTGCTAAAGTATACACCTTTATTTTATGTAAAGGGTTCTATAAGATCTCACAGTAACAACCAGACAGACCATTCTCTCAGGCATCTAGAAAAGAGAGTGAGGAAGAATATTTTAAATAAACTGAAATATTCAGAACTGCCAATCACAATTTGGCCTTCTGTGTAGAAGAAGGAAAATGCATAATTCCAGTCCACCTGAGTCTTCCCATCCACCTCAGAGAACTGAGAGGCGCTGACAAACTGACATTCTGTGAGTCAGACTCTCCACAGGACTCACACAATATGACTACAGATTGCTTTTTCTTCTTAACACTTCCCCAAGGATCATTTCACTCAACCTGTCATGTAGGCCTTTCAGGAGGAAAATTTTAAGACATATTGCTAGGTAAGACACACAATTTACGGAGAACAAATAACATCAAAATTAGAGGCAAATATAGCAAGGTCAGAATTAACGTAACAGGATTTTTTATATCTCTGATTATTGTGTTTAAGGTCTTCAAAGAATAAAACAAACCTTATGCAAGCACACATGGCTAATAGAATGCAGGTAAGTAATAATCACAAGAAAAACATGTGATCAATAAAACTAACAGAAATGGAGGATAACTGTATAAGAATATCAATAGCACAGACACAGCAGGGGAAAGAACATCTGTTCAAGTACTGGTAATAGAAACTACTAACCAGACTAAAATGCAAAGAGAAAAGAAAAGAACTGAATGAAAAGATAAAGCCTTGGAGTGTGGTGCAATAGTAGAGTATTTGTATAATATCAAGCACAAGACTCAAGATGGAATACATCACACCACAGGAACAATGAGGTTACACAAACAGGCAGAACAGAAAATCATCAGCCAAGCAGTGGTAGTGCAGGCATGTAATCCCAGCACTTGGGAGGCCGAGGCAGGTCGATCTCTGTGAGTTCGAGGCCAGCCTGATCTGCAGAGCTAGTCCAGGATGGGCTCCAAAGCTACAGAGAAACCCTATCTCGAAAAAACAAACAAACAAAAACTCATCATATTGCGATGCAAATATAGGCATATATAATGTCTATATTAGCATAATAGTATCAATCCAGCAGTGTGATTCAGTTTGTACATGAAATTATATATACTAAGTTCCTGGTTAAATATGAGTCACAAAGTTTTTGGCAAAGTGATACTTGCTGTGTTCAGACTAATGAATATCTAATGTTATCATAGCAGCAGTATCACTAAAACTATTTATTAAACATTAAAATAATATATGTTTTACTATGCATTCTTCACACAGTTTTTTAAGTAATTGGAATTTCATATAAGTAGCAAAGTATAAACAAAAATAAAAACAAAAGAATTTCAAGTAAAGTTTTTAAAAGGTCACATCAGTGACTATATATTCATATCTGATGAACTATTTTTTAAAAGGTGTTGAACAAGTGTATTTATTTGAGGCGTTTATCTCCTCCATGTCCAATTTTCACATAGAAAGAGTCTAGTTTGAAGATTTATATAGCCACATAACAACAGCATTTGGTAAATAAAAGTCTCACAGATAATTAGATGAATATAAATTTCACTTGACTCAATTTTTTCTACAAAATTTGCTCAATATTTTATTAAGCAAAAATAGAAGCTTTTCCTTTATGAATAACTAAAATATGATAAGAAGTAAACACAACATGCAAAGGTTCTAAGTTCATTTATATTTTAAAAACTAATAATAAATAAATACCCTGTTTAAAGTTTCATATGGTTTCATGAAAGCTCAAAATATAGAGCAGATTTGTAGAGAAATTTCTCACAGCTCCTTGTCACAGTCACTACAGATTTTATAGAAGAATTGTTTCCACGTTGTTGTTCTTAATGTTTTAATACATTCTTCTAATTAATACTTGCAGTTACTTCAGATTATAAATGTTATGTTATAAAATCTGTCACTGGAAGTGGAGAGGAGGAAAAAAAGGACAGAGGGAATGAATAAAGATATCTACTAATGTTCTTTCATTTCACTTATTTACAAAACTAGAAAATTAACCTATGAAACTGTTAATGATTTTTGAAGTAAGATTCTGCAAGAGTAGAAGTTATAATACTTTTCTCTGATATCCACACATCCAATAAGTCAATATTTATCCATGTATGTTCAATTAGTATATGATAATGTACAAAGAGCATATTGTCATTATATATTTCCACAATTCATTCATCATTTAATTAATCATAATATATTAGATGTAAATATTTCATGTAGAGTCAAATGGATAAGAACACAGTAATGGAGAAAATCAATGAATAATAATTTGGAATGAATAATATTCCAAATACAGAACCTGAAATGTCACTAGTGTTCATTGTATTTAATATTGCACCCCCAATGATTCATATAAATGTATAAGCAGTGGTCTAGCTGAAACTCTGAGTTTACAATTTTTTTAAATGTACTAGCTATATTTGTATACATACATGCATATTAATACATAGGCATGTGTAAACAGAATACATAAATCATATTATACAGCTTTATGCAGTTATATTCCAAAATTCAATCAGAATTTGTGCTGATAATGCCTCAGTGCACCCCTTAATAGAGTCAGGCCTCAGTTCTATTTATGCAATAAAAAGGCTAAAAACCAAAATATAAGTTACCAGATACAATGACTGACAGATCCAAAGAAAGTGTTGTAATGATAATTAGCAAAATACAATTGGAAATGCTTCCATCATGCCTTGCACTTTATTTTTTTAAAGGAGATTTTAAAACTTAAAGTTCATCTTTATCAACCTAATCTCTACTAGAAACCACTCAAAAAAAGATAGTCAGGAAGAATATATGCCTGGGGTATTTCTCTGAATTAATCTTCTAGAACAAGAAGTCAAAAACTTATTTTCTCTAAGTTAATGTACTAAAAATAAAATTTAAGAGTGAAATGGACTGTCCTTGCCAGAACTGAACACTTGTTTTCAAATCAGTCAATCTCAGCAACGCTTCCCTGGCTTTGTAGTCACCTTTGTCTAACCCTCCTCTGGCCCAACAACAGAAAACATCACCACTCCAATCACAGAGGAAGAAAGTAGGTCATCCTTTAGAGCTTCAAACTCTGTTTTACAACATAATGATTGCTAAAATTAATAACCCAGTTGACCTAACAAAACTCATCTTAAATAAGCTTGATTTATTTTTACCTGAAAAACATCTGTTTCTAAAATTCTTGTTCCGAACACCATGATTCCATTGGTATCGACTATTGATCTCTCACTTCTATCGAGAGGTTTTGTGATTTTCTTCTTACAATCAACAATCATTGTCACAGTTTTCTTCTCCACACTGATTGCGACACGATGCCACCTGCAAAAATGAAACAATGCTTTCGTAAGCTTCAAAGGCTCTAGCTGCCAAATCAACAGACTCATTAGAATGTGAGCTTTAAATGTCAACAGTAAGCTGAATGGTACAAAAACAGAGGCACACACTGCCTCGGTGGTTTAGCCTAGCTTACCCAGGACAGCACCACGTACTCATAAGAACACAGGTTCCTAAGATACAGCGATGGATTAGGCACCTGTGCTGATAAAGACACACCCATTCTCTGTTTCACTTTGTGTTTTCTGATGAGTGTATCTGACAGAGATTGAGATAGATTTGGGTTTCTCTGTGCATGAACACTTTCTTCCAAACTGGAATTCCACAAGAAAAACTGCTCTGGTGATCCCCTGAGAGTGGCTGTGAAAGGGTCTGTCTCTTGACTGAATGACTGCTCCATCTGGAGCAGCTGAATGTTCTAATTGTAAAACACAATGTGCTACTCTGTCCTGATCTCCATTTATTTCAAGTGTTTTCATGTTCTTTTTCCACTTTAATTTCAAGACAGTTATAGATCACCACCGTGGGCAGGATCCAAAATTGGGACACAATATCTCTCCTTCTTTCCAGGGCTGGCAAGAAGAAGAAACACTGAAAGAAAGCAGAGTCAGCGCATGTGTGGAGTAGGAGGCTCAATTCAGTCTGCAGCTACTGCCCCAGCTAATTCAGCGCGGTGATGACAGGCTTAGCAGAGGGAATGTGGCCAGCCCTTGGAAGCACGCATGCTCTCCCTGCATCCTAGAAAGGGTTTTATTAGCAATGTCTGGTGCTAACAGAAACCACTAAGTGAAATTCACTTGGATTCCTTAAGCTGCTGTGGTTTATATTTTCTTCCAAATGAAAAGTGCTAGATTAATATTCCAGAAGTGTCTAGGAGTAGCTCCATAAAATAAAATACCCAGAAACTTGCATGAGTGTTCCCAAATGTCTGCTTCATGATATTTGGCATGGCTACTGGTGACAACCAAGTACATTTCCATACATACTTTGTCTTTGGTATTTCCACTAGCACATTCAACTAGTGAGGGTTTGAGTAGGCAAAGAATTATATAAGGAGCCTTGGAGCAATTTCATACACTGAGAGTAAAACTGACACATACATTATGCCAAGAAGCCGGCACGTTAACTTAAACCATTCCTAGTCTTGAGGGATGGTCTTTTCATTAGCAGAAAATAAAAATAATTTTAATTGCTAAAATCTCATTGGAACTCTAAACTAAATTGTTTTTTAATTATTTTAAGCTGTGCTAATGAGATGATAAAAATCATAGAATTAGATGTAGCTTTAGATACAGCATAATAATAATTTAGATAGTACTAGGTTAACTCAGTTTAGAGTCCTTCGTTGCTCCTTTTCTCTTATGGTGTCTATACCATCAATAAAACATCACAAATTTTTATGATGAAACAAAAGCTGGTGATTCTCGGCTTAGTAGAAAACATCACCTCTCTAGCTTATAATGGTAACTGTCTGTCCTTTTATGCCTTTGTGACCCTCGCAACCATCAAAACATGAATGAAGAAGTTGGGAAGAGCTTAGTCCAGAAGATGACTGTTGCATAACTAAGATGTGAGTCCAGTACCCAACACCCATAAGAACAGTGGACCCAGCAGCATGCATTTCTAACCCCAGTGCAAGGATGAAGAGACAGGTCGCTGTAGACCAGTGTGAGACTCTGTCACAAAAAAAAAAAAAAAAAAGGTGGATAGGTCCTGAGGACCAACACCCATAAAGTTGTCCTGGCTGTCCTATGGCCTCCAAATGTGCACATGCCTTCAAGTGCACTCCCAAATTGCCACACACTCATGAACCCTCTAGTATATCAATATGCACAAAGATTCATATATTCTCTCTCTCTCTCTCTCTCTCTCTCTCTCTCTCTCTCTCTCTCTCTCTCTCTGACATGCACATCACACACACACACACATACATACATGAATAAATAAAATTAAATTACATGAAAAACAAACAAATTAAATATTTGTGTTGAAGAAACCCAGCAAATATTCACAGAGCTGTTCATTTCTTTTCTTTATCTCATAGAAGCCTCCTGGTACTCTCTCACCTCCATCTCCTGTAAGGTTTTGCTTTCCGATATCCTGCAGCTGATCACATACTTGTCTCCTTCTGCTCCATGCAAATACACTATAGGGGCATGCTTCCCTCCACATTGTCATGCAAACAGGTGCTTACTTCCTGGGCTTTCTTTAGAACAACCTCTTCATAACAGACTGCCAAGTATGTTGTGCACTACTACACAGTGCATGACTTCCTTTGATGCAGTTTTATTCATAGAACTACCAGTACTTTGCATTTAAGCTTACATCTGTTTGGTCTACAAAACACTAACAATATTCAAATAAGCAAGTGTGGAGGGACTTTTCCTGCAATGTTCATGGCTATAACACCTCGCAACCTTAATAACTACCAGCAAAGTAGTAGATTGCATAGAAATACTATGGAATGAGTGCTCAGTTGTGATGAAATCCATGATTGTTCCTAACAAACTAAAGTGTATTTAGATACCAATGATTTTTGCATTCCAATTGTTATTATGTCATTTGATCTTAACAAATCTGTCATATTTTAATAGTCTCAGGGGAAGACCATAGAACTTGTGCACAGCAAACATCTACTAATAAATCCATGAATTAAAAATGAATCATGGCTCAGAGACCTAAACAAAACAGGACTAACAACAACAAAAAAAGTCAATGAAATGATTCCTAATGATATTCTGCCATACTCATGTGATCTGTGCCTAGCAACCCAGTCATCACAGAGGCTTCCTCCAGCAGCTGATGAGAACAGATACAGAGATTCACAGCTAAACACTAGGGGAGCTAGAGCAACTCCACCTAAGAAAGGGAGGAAGGATTGTAGGAGCCAGAGGGGTAAAGGACACCAGGATAACATGGCCCACAGAATGAACTAAGCAGGGCTCATAGGGGCTCAGACAGACTGAGCTGCAACCACCAGAGCAGTCATGGGTCTGCACCGGTCCTCTGCATGTGGCTCTTTAGCCTAGGGTTTTTGTTAGATTCCTAACAATGGGAGTGGGTGTGTCTCTGACTCTTTTGCCTACTCCTGGGACCTCTTTCCTCCTACTAGGTTGCTGAGCCCAGCCTTGATGTGAGGGTATATACCTAGTCTTATTGCATCTTGTTATGTTGAATTTGGTTGATACCACTTGGTGGGGGGTGGGGGGTGGACTGCCCTTTTCTGAATGGAAACTGAGGAGCAGTAGTTCTGGGGGAGAGGGGAGATAGGAGGGGATGGAGGGGAGCCTGCAGTTGGGAAGTATTATTTGAGAGAAGAGTAAATAAATGAAAGAAAACCAAAAGAAAAGTGAATGAATATGGCTACCTATTGATTTACTGAATATATTATCAAATAGTACTTTACCACTGTAGGGTATATCCATACAACTTCTTATCTATTTGATAATCACTCAAAATTATTTACTGAGCTATTCCTATTGTTATATTTTGATATTTGTTCAAACTTAAAACTACTATCAAATTGGATCAAGGTTACAGAGAGATGTTTTTCTAGTTAAAAAGACAGCATAAAGTAAAAATATTTCAATAATATGATGCATTAAAAATATCTTCTATACAACTAACCAGGAATGACCATGCCCAGTTGATAATTCTGCAACATAACCCCTGTACCTAAGACTTAGGGAGCATCACAAAAGAGTAGACAGAAGGATTATAAGAGCCAGACCTAGAACATTTGCTATAAGACAGAGTCTCATACATATTAGAAGGAATTGTACAGCTGAAATCTTAACAATAGTCACCTAAATAAGACCTGAACAGTGGCAATACCAGTTGACACGCCAATGTGCATGGGCGAATTCTCAGAAGGCACAAGTCCTAGAGGAAGAGCTACAGATGATTACTAGCTGCAAAGATAGCGAGGATCAGTCTTATTTAGGAACAAGCCTCATGACACGTGTTCTTTCCTTCGACTATGCCATTTCCAGGGATTGAACCAAGTGGACAGGCTTGGCTACAAGTGCCTTTATCCAGGGAACCGTCAGAACCACTGTTCTCGGATCCCAGTAGGAAAGAGGGATCTTTCTTTCTTATTTCAACTCCTAAAATTGTACAATTTAATTTTCTCTTGTCAACACTGCCCTGCTTTTCTCTCTGAACCACACAGGTTTTCTTGTTTCTTACTGATTCTTTTTTTCAACCTTTACCTGCGCAGACTTTGAAGTACACTACACCAATGTTGGGGATTATATGGTGGTCTTTTAGGGTGTTTTCCATCAATAGCCACTAGAAAGCACACTTCATAAAGGCTGTTGAATGATTAATGAAAATTTTCAGCACAGCTAACACTCTCTCACTGTGTAACTTACTTCCCATCAGCGATGTTAACTGTTGAGAAGAGGGGATAGTTTTCGGGGCTGGGTTTTCCAGTGTGGTCTTCAAATAGAAAAACAGGTGATCTCCCAACCTCCACACCAAGTTGCTGAATACCATGTTCATTATATATCGATAAAAGGAAAGACTGAATTCCTTTTTTGGGTTTTATTGTAAATAGTATTGAAAAATCTTCTGGAAAAATTCCACCTGAAAAGACAAAATTGAGTTAGAAAGTGCAGATTTCCAAATTGTTACTAGCTTACAGTTTTACCTGAACATTTTATATGGCCCTGATAACTAAATTCAAACAGGAAACAGTTAACTAATAGTATGGCTGGAGAGGGGATCATATCACTATCTAGTTTTCTCTTTATATTCATCCAAGTTAAGCCTCAAGGCCATTTATGTAAAGACTGGTTATGAGACACTGAGCCCATAGTCAGAAAACAAGATCATGCTATCAGTGCAATTTCAAACACAGCAGACACCCATTTAAAATGTTTAATTATCATTTTACATGTACTTTTAAATTATGTGAGCAGAGAGAGAATGTGCATGCAAACGCAGATGACTGTGAACTCTAAAGAGTGTGCATTCTTAGCTACTAAGTCACTCTCCTGTCCCTACTTTTATTATTTTAATTTTGTGTATCTGTGTGTGGATCCATGACAGCAGGTGTCTAAGGCAGCAAGGCACATCAGATTTTCTGGAACTGGAATTTCATTCAATCACCTAACAAGGGTGTGGGAACTAAAATCCACTCCTCTGCAAGAACAGTAAGGGCTCTGAACAGCAGAGGAATCTCTCTAGCCAACCCCACCCCAAAAAAATAATCCTCAAACATGTATTTAACCACTTCAGTTGACACAAGCTTTGTCCACACTGTTCCCACGCATGCTCTTTGTGAAAAGACACTGTAGTAAGGTAATACAAAAGCATTGCTTTCATCGTATATGTGAACACTTAAGGAGATTTTTGATCACACAGTTTAGTTTCACTATTGAAAAGCAAGCCACTGAAAACCAGAACTATTAGGTATGAAGGCTTACCTTCACCATTTTTTTCTCTTTCTATAATCTTATCTCAAGTACCTAGCCTACTGCCTGTACTGTATTTGTCCATAATAACCATCATGATTATCACAGATTCAGCCACAACTCTTAAAATGGGTTTTTAATATAAACAGGTGTTGCTTTCATTAATATATAAAATAGCATAATAACAATTATCTTAAGAGTTTAAAATTTTTTCAATATTTTTCCAAGCAAAATATATCTTTCAAAAATATTTTTATGTTTTAATGGTGATGATGAATCAATGGTATTCTTTATAATGATTTTCAAATACATCATATGATTTAATCCAGTGCCTTAGATGGTTAGGCATTGCTACCTAACTAAATCCCTGAATCTATCCAACTCATCTATGAATTGAGCTTAAATATCCTCCTCCTTTGATGGTTATGAAGATGTATATGAAGATGTAAGTCAATATACAGTTTTTTACAAGATATTTATATCAGTATTCAAAAGATGGTAATGAGAATTTGAAAAAAAACAGCTTTATTTAATATAAAGTGCACATTTTCAGATCTTCCAATTTAAAGTGTCATCCTGGAGCTTTGGAGAACATATATTTTCATTCTGCAACACTATATTAATCTTTCTTCCTGATAGAACTCCCTACTTTCAGTGATGACTACTGAAGTGTCCAGTCCTCCAGCTGTATTCTTCAGGAAATGCACCGCTTTATAAATAATGTTCACTATTTTGGTATTTATAATGGTGATATTACTAACACTATTTTCAAATTATCATTAATGCATAATTTGCAGGAAGTTCTCCTCTCCAAGAAGGAATGTATGTGAGATGCATATCATAGGAGTCTCTTACTGGAAATGGTTATTGCTAAAGCCATAGGCCAGAACACAAGAGTGCTAACTGGGATAAAACATTTATACAGATAAGTTCTGTTAACTGGAGTGGAAGAAGATTGCACAAGCATACACAATGCTCATTCTCCATGAAGAAACAATCAAACACCAAATTAATTAAATTAACTACCATGACCTTGAGATAATGAGTCAATTATAAAAATATTATAAACTGTATCTTATTTAGTATTTCTAATACAGTTCCATTAGTCCACGTTTCTCTGTTTTATTTTCTGTTCAAAATTATTGTTTTCCTACTAGATATGGAAGATATATAGTTAAATGAAAAAGTAAAAGTAACATTACTATTATTTATAAAAATTAAAGTGAATTTCAAATTCTATGGACTTAATATTTTAAGAAATTTTAACCTTTAACTTTTAAGTACAATTTTTCATTTTAGTATTTTGTGTCAATATATTGCTTTTGTTCACTAAACTCAATGAAAATATGAAAATTTTAATGAGTACCCAAAATAAATGTGTTTTCAAAATACCTTTCATAGAACATGCTATGGTGGTTCTTCAGGAAGGTAAGACAGAAAGTTCACTAGTTTGAGGGCAGGCTTGAACTGCATAGTGAGGCCCTGTCTGGCCCACTCCTCATAGAAGAAAGAAAGAAAAGAAAAGAAGAGAGGAGAGGAGAAGAGAAGAAAAGAAAGAGAGAAAGAGGGAGGAAGGAAGGAAAGACAGGAGGAGAAAGAGAGAAAATCAAAAAAAGAGGCAAAGAAAGAAACAAAGGAAGGAAGGAAGGAAGAGGATAAGGAGCACAATGTCCTTCCAAGGAAATAATATTTTATTTATAACATTTAATTCCTTTATCATATTTGCTGACTGATTTAAAAACTGATGTATAATGTCAGCTCTTCAGAAAGTGAAAGAATGGAGAATTTAAATGTTAACATTTTGGGAAGATACTAACACAGCAAATGAAATCTGACCAAATATGAAGTATTGACCTTGTATCACAATAATTAAATATAATTGGTCAAATTAAATAACATCTGTGAAACTCAGTTTACATTTAAATAGGAACAAGGGCACCAAGTTGAAGGCTAAAGAATTGGCATGTATAATCTTCAAGAATGTGTAGTGGGTTGCCTACTTAGATAATGTGATATCAGGAATTCTCATTTCTGCACTCAGTGATCTTTTCCTACAATATCATGACTTCAACATAATTAACATTACTAGACCAAACAGTCTCTCAAAAATGAAATAAAAGATTTTCCCAGAACTTTATCAGTATCACATAAAAATCTGCCAGCTAAAGTCTTATAAAAATCTCTAATCCCTGAATTCTGGGTGTTTGTAAGAGTGACTAGTTGTATGTCTCAGTCACTTACTATTTTACCTCTGTGAGGAGATACCATGACCATGGCAACTTATAATTGAAAGCAATTAATTGCTTGATTTCAGAGAGTTAGGCCACGATCTTTATGGAGGGTAACACGGCAGCAGGAAGGCAGAGCACTGGAGCAGTAGCTGAGAGCTTATATCCGACCCACAAGTTGGCAGAAGAGAGAGTGAAATTAGGCCTGTTGTAGGCTTTTGAAACCTCAAAGCACACTCCCAGTGACACATCTCCTCTAACAAGGCCCCACCTCCTCACCCATCTTAAACAGTTCCACTAACTGGGAACAACCATTCAAATGAATCAATCTATGGAGACGATTCACAGTCAAACTACCACCACACTGTATTAAACTTGTCAAAAGAATAATGTGCAAAAAACAATCCCAAAGAACATCTACCAAAAACATATTTCTTTGAAAGGAAATAGTTACAGTAATGTTAGGAAAAAGAGTACTAAGTTTGTCTTAATTTATATAACTGTTAAATTAACCTAACCAGTCACTAATGGTAATGGTTTCCTTCAGTCTCCATCCATGAATATAGGATGGTCATAAAATACTGCCTTCCCAATATTACTATGCATTGCAGACATGATGAATTATTAAATTTCTAAAAATAAGCATATTCTGTTACCAGGCTAAATTAGTAACTGAAAGTGAGTTGTTTTCAATACATTACTGGTGATTACAATGTCTTTGCTTTTTGCTATATGAAAAATTGTATTCCATGCTATAACTGGATATTATGTAGCACAACAGAAAGACTAATAAGCTAAGAGAGAATAAAGGTAATAAATAAAAACAAGATTAACGGCAACAGGAGCAGAGATAAAGTGAACCTACCTGGAAATAGCTGTTTCGTTGGGGCGCTGATTTGTGCTTCGTCCGTAACTCTATAAGCAATATCTGCATCTCTAGAATTCTTCCTGTTTGTACAAAATCCTGTTGTTTTAGATATTCCCACTGGAGAATTGTGAAAATCTAGTGCTTTTAGTATATCAACTGGAGCAGCTGAAAAATAAGGGAAAAGTTTAACACAATAATTGAATGGTTAAATATAAAAATACTTTCAGTTTCAGTATTTAATTATTAAATTTGTTATTGGACAATTCTATACTTACAATGCATTCTGATTGCTTTTTTCCCCCTACCTTCTCTTATCCCCAGTTCTGTCGATCCTTCTTCATCCCTACCAGTCCTTTTCTCAGGTTTTGTGATCTATTTACTTTAACCAGGGTCACCTATATGACCATTGGTTTGAACTATCCTCTGGAGCTAGATGGATCATTGATGGTTACAGAACTGAAGTCAATGATACCTTCTCCTCTTCCTGAACCCTATTGGTATCAAATGCTCCCTAACATGCATCCTCACTCTGTACTTTTATGAAATTCCTTATTCTAGGAATTTTAGAAAACTAATGAATTATCTCAAAACAAAGAAGTAGCATATAACTCCAAGACCCCAACAGCTACATGTCAAAAGAATTCAAAGTGTGTTCACTGTGGCATTATTCATTATAGCAATAGTCTGATACAATGTGAGTCCCCTATAAGATGTAAATGAATGAACAACATGTGATCCATACATATGATAGAATTCTATTCAGTCACTAAAATGAGTGAACTCCTGAGAGAGGAAATTATCTGACCAGCTCTGTGGGGTGCTGAATATGCTGACCCCATCACAGCATGGAAGAACTTCAAAACACTGAAGGTTCACTACACGGAATAAACCACAAAGACAGAGATAAAGACAAATTTAATTGCTTTGGACTTTCAAAATCCCTGGTTCAAAACAATGCATTTAATCCACTTTGTCAATACATGAATCAAGTGGAGTAGTGCTTGTTTGCAAATGAATATTAAAGCCCATAATGTCAACATTCTTAAGATGTATTGGCTTTTGTCTGTATTCAAAAACAAACAAAAATGTTCCAATTACTCCATGTGCTGGCAGATTTGTCATTAAGCATGTCTGAAATATAACCCTTAAAATATTTAGATTCTAATGGAGTCAGTTGTAAATGTTTCAGTAAATAGATAAGAAGTCATGTCTACTTTTAGGAGTGTACAAAAGCTGCTATGTTGTTCATTTATGACTGAAAGTTCTAGCTAATATAAAACACTGCAATAGTGAGCTGTTACCAGGTACTACCGCCACACTGTACCTCTTAGAATGTTGTTTATGCAAGGAAGGACTTGGTCAGAGAGAAATTGGGATTGATTCCAGAATCAGGGAGCTAGCCTCATCATATCTCAAAGGACAGTCTTAACCAGCATCTGGCTCTTCAAGAATTATCATTTCAGTAAACATTTACTTACTATAGCACTCAACTTGTCACAGAATGTGCAAATGAGTAACTGAATGAAAGTTGTGAAATGTGTGTGCATGATCATTCCCTTAGTTTATTAACTCATGGAGGACTGACTTCTACATCTGTAGACACACACAGGAGGAGCTTTACAGACCCTGCCTTATATGGTGCCATGAATACAGTTTCCTCTAATAACAAACTTGTGTGCACCTATAGCATGTAGCTGACAAATGAAAATCCATGTACTATTCAATATAGCAAATAGTGTTTATAATTATTGGAAGGAAAATATCTTTGTGGAAATAAGACAGCCTCAAGGGAGCAAATATAGGGGACTTTTAGGTCAAACTTTGAATATTTGTTTCAAAATCTGAGTAGTATTTGAAAACTTTGTTTTCATTAGTTTAGCTGGGTTCTTTGTTTTGTTTTGTTTCTTTTTTTTTTTTTTTTCTTTTCTTTTTTGGTTTTTTGAGACAGGGTTTCTCTGTGTAGTTTTGGTGCCTGTCCTGGATCTAGCTCTGTAGACCAGGCTGGCCTCGAACTCACAGAGATCCACCTGGCTCTGCCTCCCGAGTGCTGGGATTAAAGGTGTGCCTCACCATGACCCTGCCTAAGAGCTGTTTTTGAGCAATTCTTGCTGTCTTATTTCCTCATGTGATAAAACTAAGAAAATAGTATTTATACTAAGAGCCAAGTCCAGAGACCCTAATGCGTGCCTTGTGACCAGGCTAGTTCTTTACAGGCTCAAACCTTCACAAATTCCATGTCCTTTCCTGCTTTGCAGAGGGGAAAACTGCTCATCAAAGACTAAGTTGAGGGTATTCTCAGGTCCTGTGTAAATTTCAAGCCTCCTTTTTCCACCCCCAATCTTGATGTAATAACCCACAGACAAAAACTACAAAAGAAAACTTGAAACGTTCTTAAAATAGCCTGTAATTATCGTAAGCCAGCTAATTGAATCCTGATGTTGATACTTACTTTCGGTTAAACTCAATTTACCTTTCAGGATATAAATTACTTTGAAAGAGAAGGTGCCTGAAAACACAGAATATTATCTGCTTTTTTTTTTTTTATTCTTCTTGCTTGAAGTTGAGCAAGACTTCAGAGCAGACATGAATAGAGGCTAGAAGGCTGTAATCCTATGATAATTGGGCATCAATAAACAATACACAGGTTGGAGCCCCTTTCCCTTTCTTCACAGTGACTCTAACACAGGGTATCTACAAGCACATAAACACTTAAACCTTTCCAATTTGCAATGAGTGTAGTAAGAGCATCCTCCCATTGCTAGATTCAATGTAGAGGTGCTACCATTAATTTCTGACAAATTTCTCTGTAGGGAAAGGATGTAATATCACCATTTGGCCCTAATTCACATCTTAAAAAAGAAAGTTTCAATTTAATTCATTTTTCTAAAAAGGAATCCCATTCTTTTTATAAAGATAAAATTCAGCTAAAAATATCTGTTGTCTTCTTTTTCTTTCTACTGAACTGATTGATAATTTAAATCATTTTGAAATTCTACCTTGTTTCTTGATCTTGTCATACTGACAGCCACAGTATTTACTAAACTCTCATAATACAGGTTCTGTTGCTTTACACATATATGTTCAGCTATGTGCAAAAACCATGTTCTACCTTTCTTAACTGCAACTGTTTAAAGATTAAAAGCAATCACTACTTATGGATACTTCAGTGTATCTGAAAAAATGCAATTTCTAATATTCAAAGCTACTTATGGATACTTCAGTGTATCTGAAAAAATGCAATTTCTAATATTCAAAGCTACTCTTAGTCCTAGTATTTTATTTCTATTTCATACCACCATCATTAATCATTTTCTGGCATATCTAATTCAGTACAGTATTATATTCAGCAATTTTGCCTTGTCTTCTAGTGTATACTGTTGTTTATCAAACAGAGACATAGGATATAAGAGCCCAATCATTACTCCAGAAACCATCTAAAAAGTGTCCATGCTTTCCCCATCCATCTGCATTCCACCGCTTGATTGAGCCTCCTAAATTTCATGTTCAAGCAACTCTACTGCTTAAATTCCTTCAGTGAACCCCACTGACTTCCAGATGGCATCCACATTCCGCATTCCTTGCAGAGAAAATCTTGATGATCTGGTCATACCCAATTTTTCTCCTAATTCCTACCCTCACCACACCCCAGTGCCTGTCTATTCTGATATTTCACTGACCCAGAAATACCACCATAGTCAGGACTGTAGAAATAATAGTTGAGACTGTATAGAAAAAAAAAATCACCAAATACTTTTGTCTATTTGGGGCTTTATATATCCTTACCTACTATCTGAAACAATTAACACCACTTTGTCTGAGTAGGAAGTAGGAGCAAACCAAGGTGGTAACTGTGAATAGCATTGTCTCTCTCCTGAATCTTTGTGTGGTGTGCTTATCCTATCCTTGCACCATTCACACTTACTTGCCTCCCCTTTGATTTGTATTCCCTAATTAGAAGACAATAGATGTATACACAGAGATGTGCACCACACTCTCATACTCACACATACATGAGTCTGTATATAACACATAAACACACACACGCGCGCGCACACACACACACACATACACAGGCTATATAAAATCCTGAGCAAATGAGCAATGAAACTTTATGGAAACAACTTTCTCTAAGGGCCACATAACTTCTTATTAAGAAACAAGGCTTCACTGGGAGGTGGTGGCACACGCCTTTAATCCCAGCACTTGTGAGGCAGAGCCAGGCAGATCTCTGTGAGTTCAAGGCCAGCCTGGACCATAGAGTGAGATCCAGGACAGGCACCGAAACAGCACAAAGAAACTCTGTCTTAAAAAAAAGAAGGAGGAGGAGGAAGAGGAGGAGGAAGAGGAGGAGGAAGGAAGGAAGGAAGGAAGACTTCTAAAGGCCTTAACGGACTTTCTGTGTTCCCTTAGCCTCTTGGACATCCCCGTTAATTCAGCAGTTTGGTCCTACGTTTTTGATCCTTTCTGTTACCTGCAGCATCCGTCTGGACCACCTATCTAACATCTTTCAGTATTTTGATTGTGCTGTTCTATTTCTTCCATAAGCTTCCCCTATGCTGCTTAAGCTTGTGTGATATAAAGTTGGAAATTCTAACTGCTTCTGAGTTCTACCTCTGCCATTTAGTGTCTGTGGTGTGAACACACGGAAATATATTACTCTCTCTGTGCCACAGTTTCAAAACCAGTAAAATGGCAGTAACCAAAATCTTGACCTCCAAGACCTTTTTTGCCAACTGGATTTGTTACTACGACTTGGAGAACTGGCTTGGAATAGTGTTCTAAAGTAGTAACACTGCCTTCCTACATGGACTTTTATATGGTACCTGATATAAATATGATTTTACAATTTACATGGTAGAAGACTTTGTTAAACTTGAGAACTGTATACAATTAAAATGTAGTATCCACCTATGAAGTCTTAGAAAAAGTTACACTCATTCACTTAGCTGTTACCCACAGCTCTTTTTACACATTAAAGCCAGTTCTCCATGGCTTCAACAAAGTCTAGACAGCTCACAAAAATCAAAGTATCTGTAATTTTTTGCTTTGTTATCTTTGCTTGTGGTCTCTCTCTCTCTCTCTCTCTCTCTCTCTCTCTCTCTCTCTCTCTCTCTCTCTCTCTCTCTCTCTGGCTTGAGATTGGACTGGGATTTGGGCCTCACACATTCCAAGCACTCAGTTGACCTATAACCCTGTTCCTCTTTTCTTTTTGTTTGCTGAACAACATCTTACCAATGTGAATAGGCCGGCTTTGAACTCACTTTATTTTCCAGAATGGCCCTCAATTTACAGTCCTTCTTATTTTGCCTACTGAATACCTCAGATTACAGGCCTATACCACCATATCAGCCTAAAATACATTTCTTCTAGACATTAGACACACCAAAAATAATTTTTTGCTTTTCTCAGATGAATCTAACACACAGCCAGTGATGAAATCTGGTATATAGAGATATAGTAAACATTTTCATCTAAATCTACAATGCAGAATCATTCAGGAAATCTTCCTCCTTCGTGTAGGTTATGGGACCCTCTTGTAGTGCCTCATGCTCTCCCAGATAACACACTCAATTGTATTGTTTAATTATATCATTGTGACTCTACATTATACGCATTCAGATATGGATTAAGTCACAGAATCATCTTCCTGATGCACATCACCTAATCTTTCCTCTTTCCTCTCCTTCCTTGACCCCATACCCCAAATAACTAAAATTTAATAGATTAAAAAATAATTTAAAAAATATTTTCTGATGACTTTGAGATATAGTATTGAACCATGAGAGAAAGTGGTCATATATTATAATTTACTGACTACCAATATTCTTTTTTTTTTTTTTTTTTGAGCTGAGGATCGAACCCAGGGCCTTGTGCTTGCTAGGCAAGCAATCTACCACTGAGCTAAATCCCCACCTGACTACTAATATACTAACAGTTTTCAAAACTCATGAGTCCTTAACAACAGTTAATTATCTGCCAACTGTATAAGTAATTAATACCTCAATTTCTGTAGCTGTAACTGTTCAAGTTCTAACTCAAGCTAAGAAACTATTATTAAGCTAAGAATTTTAGCTTATATAATTATATTTTAGCTTATATAATTATAACATATAATTAAGCAAACTATTATCAAGCTAAGAAGCATAACATACATGTATGTTAACGTGCATACCTGTGCATGTGGCTGTGTGTGCATATGTGTGTGTGAGACATAGGTTAAAACAGCATGGCTTTCTCTAACAGTCTCATTATATTTGCAGACAAGGTCTCTCCCTGAACTCAGAGCTTACTGATTCAGAGTGGGGCTGGCTAGCTGTTGAACTCCTTGGATCCACCTGTCTCTATATGCCCTTACCATATGTAGAAGTTAAAATTCACCCCCTGCACCCAAAGTTTACATGTGTGCTGAGGGTCTAAGCTCTGGTTCTTCATGCTGTATAGCAAGTACTCTCTTCATTAAGTGATTTCTCCAATCCCAGCAGTTAAATTACTTTGTATAAACTACTTAAAACCTCCCCATGTTACTTTATCCAACTTAACCTCATTATAATTAATTAGCATTATAGTGAATTTTAATCCCAGAGAAAAGAGACTGAAACATATAAATACTCATCAAAAATTACTTCTATAATGATTGCTTTCTGAAAATCCCAAACTTCCTGAACATTTCTAACAACTCCATTAATTACAATCCATGTTTCCCTAAGCCATAATTAAGCTGATTCCTGTTATCTGCATTTACTGACCTCATTGGAAAATACTTTTTGCAGGAGAGAAGAATAATAAATGGTTTTATATCTCTAACTATTGACAATATATACTCCACAAAAATTATGCCATTGGTTGCCTCCCAGAACTTGAAGGTAGAACTCTACTGCAGGAGATATCACACACCAGATATAGGACTTGGAGGAATTAACCTGAAATTGACCTGAAATCTTCCTCCTTGAGAACAAGCTCTCATAGTAGTCAAAGATTATATGCAAGCAGTTATGGGAAAAAAAATAAGCAGTAGCAGCACCCATCTGTAAAGCCTATGCCCACAACCATGAGCGATCCAGCAAAACCCCCATTAGTGCAACAGTGACACTTATTTTATCTTGGGTGTAACCAATGGCTGAGTAATTGGACTTAATGCCTGCTCCATAAGTGAGAATCCATACCTGGTACTTTAAATGTGACTAACTACTCATGCCAGGTGAGGTCATAGACACACAGATAAGTATAGATCTTATACCTCATCAAAGAGGCTTCTTTTTGCAGCAAATGGAGCCCAGATATAAATATTCAGTTTCAAAACTTGGAACAGTCATCCTGAGTGAGGTAACCCAGACTCAAAAAGACAAATATTACATGTTATATTTTACATGTAAATGTTAGCTTTTAATTTTTACATATGTGTGTTTAAGTCCAAATAACCACAGAGGTTAGGTAGTGAAAAGGGATCAGGGCAGAAGAGGAGATCTTCCAAGAAAGAGGAAATAGAGCACAGTGTTACAAAGAGTAAGGGGGGAAACTGGATTAGTAGGATAAATTGGGAGGGGAATGAGAAGACAGAATGATGGAGAGACTATGAGGAGAGACAACCAGCACTGAAGGCCATTTGAAAACCATATGGATACACACTACTGCAGAAGCTTTCTAAATTATACATGCATACATGAAAAGACTGTAAATGAGGTCACTGTAAAATGGAGGATATAGAACCACAACTAGATATCTTATGGCATCAATTAAAACCTCCAGTGCCAGGAATAGATTATGTCTCATTGAATAATTAGCCAGAAGTGTCCCATAAACCAAATCCCCAAACATCACAGGATATTGCCAAAGCTACTGGTTATTCTCTGTAACCTGATGACATAGCCCTACTGCTGAAGAAAACACTTACTTATGTTGTAGAAGATGGAAAAATCATTCTAGTGCCTGGCCAGAAATTTCACTCCTGTTGAGTAAAGTCTATGGTGCCAGAAGGTACTTTGTAAGACTATTACTAGATAGCTGGGTGGCGGTGGCACACGCCTTTAATCCCAGCATGTGGGAGGCAGAGCCAGGTGGAACTCTGTGAGTTCTAGGCCAACTTGGTCTACAGAGTGAGATTCAGGACAGGTACCAACACTACACAAAGAAACCTTGTCTCAAAAAGAAAGAAAGAAAGAAAGAAAGAAAGAAAGAAAGAAAGAAAGAAAGAAAGAAAGAAAGAAAGTGTTACCAGAGAAGGTAATGATTAATATCGCCCAGTTATAAACTCTCCAATTTATATCAGCAAATTGCATGGAGGATATATTGGTACAATGGTAGCACAAATGTTACGGGAATAACTAACCACTTTTTGATAGGATGTAAGGCCCCCTCCATGAGATGGCAACCCATACCCAATGTTGCTATAGTGGACAAGAACCGGAGACTGAATTGGTCCTGAGTCTAGGGGAAAACACAAGGACTCACAACTGAAAAATGTGCAGAGAGCATGAGAGTTTGGAGTACTCACTTCCAAATTAAATGACTTTACAAACCCCTCCCCTCAAGGATCAGGATCTATGCAGAAGAGGAGGTGGAAAGACTGTAAGAGCCAGAGGTGATGAATGACTTCAAGGAAACAGTGTCTTCCAGACACAACAGGACTAACACGTATATGAACTCACAGAGATTGCAACAGTATACACAAGGATCAAACCAAACAAAATCCCAGTACCGAGAAGGGGAAATGAACACAAAATCTTACCCCTAACCAAGAATCTATTTGCAATTGATACCTCCAAGACTAGGGAAAATCAGTTTCCCCCCAATGCAGTTTCACTGAGTCTATCGACCACATTTAAGAGTAGTTGGCCAACACAAAACAGACTACTCCCTTGTTATGTGTGTGTGCACTATTGGTCTTGGTAATTTTTGGTCTTACTGATATTCTTTCCTTTTTAAAATTTATTTGTTTTGATTTTGGTTTGTTTCTTTGGTATTATTGTTGCTTTCCTAGATTTCTTGAGAGAGAGAGAGAGAGAGAGAGAGAGAGAGAGAGAGAGAGAGAGAGAACATGAAGTTACATGAGTTAGGAGGTGGGTAGGATGTAGGAAGAACATAGAAAAAGGAAAAGTATATGATTGAAATACTTGATTAAAATTGCTTGAAAAAATAATTATTTTAAAAAAGAAATCTACAACTGATCAAAATTCTGAAAACAGCTGGGCACTAGATTCCCAGCCTGATTTGATGAGTTTACAACAAAACCCTCACACCTAAGGCTCAGAGAACATCACAGAAGAGGGGACAGAAAGATTGTTGTTAGAGCTGGAGAAGCAGCCTATCTCCTGAGAGGTAGTGTTTCTGTATAGACAGGGAAGCTTCTCACGCAAAATCTCAAAAATGAACTCCCTAAATACAACCTGCAGAACAAAACCAGTTCACAGGCCAACCTGGAGGGACAAATTATACAAGTCTTTGCCCTTAGATGAAAGGCTACAGGCAATTAATGGCTGCTGACAGAGAAAGTCTTTTGTAGAGATTAACCCCAGATAAGCTATCCATTCCTAACACATGTGTGTGTGATAGTTTTATATTTTAATATAATATTTATATACTTCTTTAAATATTTTATATGTATTTAAACAAAAAAGGTCATGAGTGTGAAGGGCACTGTGAGAGATATAGGAGGAGTTGGAAGTGAGATGAGGGAGGGAGGGATGGAAATATACAAATATAGTGATCATGTATAAAATTCTAAAAAGAAAATTATAAAAACACAGCAAAACAAAAGTATGCCCTGATGTTCCAGAATATATAACACTTAGGTTTTTTTTGGTTTGGGTTGGATTTTTTTTCTTTTGGTCTTAGATTTGGATTTTTTGCAAACACAAAACAACCAAATAGAGCATAGCAAACTAAAATAAGACCAGCCATATACGATCACACCAAGGCTCGAGGAGACAAACATGTAGGAAGAAAAGGGTCCCACAAGCAGGCAATACAGTCATAGACAGACCCCGTTCCCACTGTTAGGAATCCCATAAAAACACGAAAATCTTCAGTCATAACATATGTGCAAGGGATCTATGTCAGACCCCTACAGCCTCCCTAATCTATACAAGTCCTGGTGAGTACAAGTCAGTAGATTCTGTTGGCTGCATTCTCATGGTACCCCTGAATCCTCTGGGAACCTATTCATCAACTTTCATATTCAGCTTACCCACAACACAGCAAAACATGAAAGTAAATTACTGATAATATTAGCTAGTTTTCTTTTTATTGCATATAAATTGGTGTAAGCATAACTTGAATATTGTAACACTAACTAGATCATGCCTATAATCCCAGCACTGAAGAAGCTGAGACAGAAAGACCACCTCATGTTTGAGGAGAATCTAAATTATGTAATGAATTCCAGTCAGCCTGGGTTAAGAGAGTGAGATCTTTTCTTATATTTTTGGTTGTGAACCTAGCCTTTAATGGCTGAGCCATCTCTCCAGCCTGAGATCTTTTCTCAAAAAGAGGAGGAGAGGGCTGGAGAGATCCTCAGAGGTTAAGAACACCTACTGCTCTTGAAGAGAACTAGGTTTGGTTCCTAGCACCCATATGAATGTTCACAATAATCTATTATTCCACTGTCTGTTGATCTAACTCTCAATAATATCAGCAATGCCTATTGCTTATCTGTTGATGTGTTTTGTGTATGCTAAAATGGGCAGCTTACAAACAATAGTACATTGTAATATGCATTTAGAAGATAGAAACCAAATGATCAAATACAAATATGACATCTAAAAAGTTTTTGAAAGTATGTTTTTAATTTATTTCACAACAAATCTGATTAATGAAATGCCAAGAAAAACTACACCATGATATATTCTGAAGTAAAGCTAGTGTTAAAAAACACAATTATGAAAGAAAGACAAAGTAAATTTCATCAAAATGAAATATGTATATACTCCATTAATGGGCTCCAAGAGTGAAGAAAAGTGCATAAAACACAAAATCTTGGGTTTAATCCTGATCAAGAATATTTTCTGTGAACAGAAACAAGTGCGTTTATATCCTTGACAGCATTTGATCTGCTTTCAAGTTCTTTGGCTAGACATGTCAGGAGTTAGCTGATATCACAGCTCAAACTCTAAGAAAAAAAATAGAAACTAATATGGCAATTTTAATTCAGTACAATCTCTCCAAACACATTCATAAATGGCCATTGTACTCATCAAATCAGAAAGGCTGAACTTTTGTTTGAGATTTGGCTGTTCATAGTAACTGTGTGCACATTTACAAAGCTGAAGGATTACCAACAATAGGAATTGTTGGCTATGTGACATCTGGATTCTATTAACTCAAAACCCAAATAATTTATGACAACATTTATAGGTCAAAATTATCACCTCTACATTTTGGGTAAAAGAAAATAACTTCTCTGTCTTTAACTATTAGTACTTCATTTGTTATGTGTGACAGGTTTCAGACTCTCAGTAGGAAAACAAGTAAATAAGAAAAGGTTTCACAAAAGTTGGCTGTAGCATGGGTTGTGACGTCAAATAGGAAAGACTCCCCAATGAGTAGATGATATTTGAGAAAATTCCGAGAAGTCAGAGAAAATGCCCTGTCCTGGTTGTTTTTGCTTAATTGGATTAGAAGCAAAGGGAATGAATACAAAGAACCTAATGCAAGAAACAGCTCAGAATGGTGGGGAAATGAGAGGGACCAAAGCCTCCTGCTTAGAAAATAGGAAAGCTGTAAGACCTGAGGTCAAAGAGGTAAGAATGATGCGTAAGTCTTATGAGATCTCCATGGAAACTGAATTTTATTGCAAATGATTTGGAAAACCATTGGAAGCTTAACTGGAGACAAATGATAGAATCCAAAATTGTTACGACTATTTTCCTCCCCAAAAGTTTAAATTTCACAGAAAACTAAGGTGAAATAAAGATTTCTCATTCAACTAATTTTTTCAAACTACTGAAACTTCTGTGTTGATAAAATTATTGGGGACACTGAAGCCTAGCCATAAGGTCTTAAAGAACCATTTGCAAGCCTGCAGGCATGAGACGGTGCAACCTGAGGCTGAAAGATGAATTACTGGGTCAGATTCTGAACATCCTGTGAGGACCAACAGTAGTAGGTGATGGGCTGCATGTGGACTACAACAGAAAGGGGTCAAAACTCAAAGCAGTTTTCAGAGTTTGTTTTGTGTTTAAACAACACAACTAACTACATCGCCATGACCTGAGACTGAGAAAACTGTGAAGGAATACATTTAGGAAGAGAGTGAATTCAGTTCAGAGAATACACTCTTTGAACTAGCTTAGACGCACTACAAATGGATGAATAGACAATCAAGTTTACAAACCTGTAACTAAGGAAAGAGATATACAGGCCAGAAGAAAACTTTAGTTGGGAGCCTACCAATATCAGTCAAAGACACACTAATTAATAGTATAATTATTTTAAACAATATTAACAAATTTATCTGAGGGAAATCATTAAAACTTAACAACTGTTTGTAATAAATATTGTGTTCTTTAAGTCAAAGTTGTTTTAAAAGTACAATGTCTCAGAATTTTTTTTTAATCACATCGCAATTTTGTGCTCTAAAAGCCTCTATAATTTGAGTGATTGCAAGGAAAATCACACAAGATTTAGAAATTTCAGTTGCTTATTTGTCTTACAAAGGGGTTATCTGAATGTGTAGGCACATTTGTGTCAAGTATTCCTTTACAAAATAGGACTATGTATTCATATGTTTACAGGCCCGTATGAGTACACCTGTATATAAGGTATGATTTCAAAGAGGACTACTGCTGTTGAGAACTCTGGGTGGTGCCAGGGTAGTCTGGCTATTCTACAGAAAGCAAAATAGGGGCACCATATTGTGAGCATCTGAGGACCCATGGTGAGGACAACCAACTGGGCTCTTCTCCCATGGGCTGATACCTAGTGTACACTGGCCCTGCAGAGCTAGCTAAAGTCCAAGGCTTCTTTTTAGACACATGATTTTGTGCTACTTAGGAAAATATATCCATAAGATTGTGTGTCCTCTGCACTCTTCCTCAACCCTACCTCACATTATACCCCCATTTCATCCTCTCTGACCACAGTGCCTTTTTCACATGCATTCTTTGAAGTACTTTGTAGTGTCTGTTGCTCTTCTGCCTCGGGCTTTCATGTCACTTCTCAGAATGTATTCACTTGCTTATTCATTGCTCAGCTGTTATTTCTCA
Source organism: Onychomys torridus (assembly GCF_903995425.1). Lineage (NCBI taxonomy): Eukaryota > Metazoa > Chordata > Mammalia > Rodentia > Cricetidae > Onychomys > Onychomys torridus. The sequence goes on along the minus strand of NC_050448.1, from coordinate 89,690,060 downwards.
GGTGGCTTTGTTTTTTTCTGTGTTACTACACTGTTTATTTTCCTATGTCTATGTGCCTGTGCTTCATAACATCTACTGTTACCATTGTCACATATTTATTCATGTGACTATTGGTTGATAACTACTGTCACAAATGCACCATAATTCTTTAAGACCAGATTACGTTGTTTTCTCAGCCACTGGCCTGAGCACATTTCAAGTAAGGATGTCACACTTGTTATATTTCTGATCAAATGAGTCAGCTTAGAGCCCAGAGTAGCATTAAGTATACAATTGTGATTTAACATGTATTTGTTAAGCAAATGAATTGATGAAGTATACTTAAGATTTTCACTTGTAGTTACACACGTGCCCATGGTAGCACATTCTGGCCATCCATTATAGTTGTAGCATCTACACATAGTGGTTATACAGAGAAATGGAAAATACTTTAATTCTTGAAGTTGTTGAGTAGACTGAATCCTCAACCTCCTCATACTGTAAAAGCTTACATGAACTGAAATGAACGCAGTATGGAGAGAAAATGAAAGACCAGTTTGAGAATGGATAACTGTTATGAGAATTTTTAATAAATGCTGATTTTAAAAGTAAAGCATTTTTACCTACCTTACCACTTGACCTCATTGTTGGAAAAAGCAACATTCACCAACATTTAATGCATGCTGTGCTCTAGAAAACAGGATTGGAAGGTGTTTTCTTGTTGTTATCAATTCATCAGTTCAATTCAAATTTGCTGAGCCATCGCACTTTGCCAATGGGATATTCAGAAAGAGTTCACACCTAGCAATAACTGCATTCCTTCTGACTTCTACTTTCTTGTTATACAAACTGGATACATTCTTGTTTGATAAAATGTTTGTTTTCTAACACAAGCAATTTTAAGTTGGGTTCTACATTAAATAATTTGTAGAGCACTGTAAATCATTAATGTTTAAACTCCATCAGAAAGATGTTAAAAAAAACTCCTGAGGGTTGGAATTGGAAATGACTGATTCCAAATGGAAATCATTAAGCCATTCTTTTTACATTAGTAAACCCCCTTGCTTTATTTTTATTAATTGATTTATTCATTCATTCAACAACTATTTTACTGGACAACTATTTTATTCCAGATAGGGACAAATACTAGTCATATCTTAAATAGGTTTTAAAATTTACATCATGTTTGCAGTGCAGTATGAAATTCTTCTGCCATAAGCTTTACCCAGAGCTGAGGATTGAACCCAGGGCCTTGTGCTTGCTAGGCAAGTGCTCTACCACTAAGCTAAATCCCCAACCTGCCATAAGCTGTAAAGCTAGGGTTAGGCAAAGTACACAACAGTATGTCATGCACTTTCATACACACTACTCTTCACAGTTGAAGTGAGGCCTTTCTAAAGGAGATTGGGTACTTGAGCAAAAAAGCAATGCTCAGCAAAGGAGAAAGTTCTCAAGATAGAGGCCATAGCTCAATGTGGAGACAACCAGATGATGTTATTTTCAGGATGCCAGAATAATGTCAGCAGGAATAGGTTCCAAGTACTTTGATAAATATCGATAGCAATTTACATACATAAACATACAAACCACATATGAGTTTTTGGAATATTTTTGGAATTTTGAACTGTAACCAACACCTGCACTTTATTCAGCAGCCCTTCCCCAAATGTCATTTTCCTGGCCCTGTTTCAGGAATTGTGGCCATGCTTAATAATACTGACTGATACTTGACTTACTGCTTTTAGGTAACTGATATGTACAACAGATAACAATACAAGATTATATGTGTGTGTGTGTGTGTGTGTGTGTGTGTGTGTGTGTGTGTGTATGGCATTCTTCCACAACTATTATGACTGACTATCAGTCTTTAATACCTGAATCTTTATATGTGTCTTGCTTGAATAAGACATTTCATAATAGAATAATAAGTATAATATATAAATTATATTATAATCCAAAGAAAGATTTACTTCATTAAAGTGATTTCATAGAGGTAAGCCATTGTTTCTAATTGCTATTAATCCCCAATAATATGCAAAATAGATGATAAGAATATTTTCAAGAAATGTTTTAATAGAATGGTACTTTTATTGAAGACCCTTTCTTACATTCTAGGAGAAAAATGATTGATGACCTCATCAGAGCAAAAACATCACTCGAGGTGTTCAAACCAGCTAGTCACAGAGACAAGAGAGTCGACTGGCAGCTGAAGATGTTTCAGAGACAGTGTGGGACTGGAAGGAAGTTCTGACTTATTGTTATTATAGAATGAGTATAGGAAACAAAGTATGCCATGCGGACAGTGAAGCACATGTCTGTAGCACATGGTCCTGAATTCAATCCTCAGAACATACATAAAAAAGGAAGACATGGTGACATGTGCCTGTGATCCTAGTACAGGGGAGGAAGGTGGAGTCAAGAGGATCCCTGGAGCTCCTGGCCAACCTAAGCTACTTGAAAGGGGACTCTTTGGTGAGGCATAGAGGTGAATGGAGCCTTAAATATAATAGCTTAGGAAGTCCTCCCATGCACATACAGACGCAAATGAAGAAAAGAAAGTCAAACATGGTTGTGCATGCCTTCAATTGCAGCACTGGTTAGACAAAGCCAGGTCAGCTTGTTTACATAGTGAGCATCAAGTCAGTTAGGAATACATAGTAAGACCCTTTCTCTAATAGAAAGAGAGGAAGAAAGAAGAAAGGAAGGAAGGGAGGGAGGGAGGAAGAGAGAAGAGAAAGAGAGAGAGGAGGAAGAGGATGAGGATGATAGTCACTGATGACACCATTACATGAGAAGGTCCTCAAACTTTCACTTTAGATGACTAAATTAACTAAATTTTTATCTTGTTCAGTCTTCTGGATGACAGAAGAACATAACAACAAGCCAGATTCTGTCACCATGATAGACAATACGAAAAAAAAAAATAATAAACTTTATCAGTTATTATGAGGAAGTTCAAAACAATGACACTGTTTTGTTTTTGTTAGCCCTTTGTCTTTTGCTACATTCTTCACATTGATTATAGTCAAAGGATCTTTTGGATAATCTGGGCAGACGTTTGTACACTGGACGTAATAAGCCAGTACACAACCATCAGTTCCCAGAAAGTGACTTGATGCTTATTGCTATAGATTCTTACTAGAAGAAGCAACAATTGCTAAGTGTTAGCTGTACAAACAATCAGATTATGAATCTAATAGATACCATGTATTAAATTAGTCAGAGTCAAAACAATACCCAACAGCTTCGAGTCACAGCCTTTTCAAGTTTCCCAACACTTTCATGACTTAGGTTGTCCAAAAAGTAAGAGTAATAAGCTTTCATCATTAAACTAAAACATAGCTTGAGAAGCAACTTTAATTGCAAGAGTGTACTTTAGCAAGAGCTCTGTTTGGTTCTCTTTACTCGCGAATTCACACAGTTGACATTTTGTGTGCTGTAATGAAACTTCAATATTTGCACATTAATTTTAGACTTCAGTGAACCATAATCATGAAATTAATACATCCATAAGGTTAAAATATCTGATGAAATAGGCAGATCCAAGGCTAGGGCTCTGATATAAGACTGATGCTTCTTGAGTCTACAATTTCCTATGTGATGTCAGACAAGATAATTATTTCCTGTTTTCCAGTTCCCACACAGATAAACTGGGTCTTTTATGTCTGTATATTCCCGGGAAATTGATAACAATGAAGAAATATTCTGCAAAAGTATACACAACACAGCCTGGTATATAACAATATTATATTTATAATCCTCACTATTATAAGCCCCCAAAAAATATGAGAAAAAGTTTTATGGGATATTTGAGTTACTTGACATGTAAAGTCTGAGTATATCTGAGATGGGTAGGAAGAAAACAAATAATTGAGGGAAATGGATCCAAAACAGGGAGAATAAAGACAAGAGCTTTACCATGGCACAGATGCAGGGTCAATGAGGGTAGACTAGAAGGATGAGAAAAGATTTATCATAGGCTGGACAGCATACAGGGCTACTCTATACTGCACTAAGTCGTTCAGACAATTAACTTTAGTTCTCAATGAAAATAAAGCACAATCGACACTTCAAAGGAATTATGAAAGCAAGCAGTAGGTTGGGCGGATCTGTTAGACTCCAGTCTAAGGAGAAACGGCTAATACCACTTAAATTGTTTTCTTGCACAGCTAAGACTACCAAGTACGAAAATGCAGCAGAGTCCCTATTAGCCTTGTCAAAGACTGTAACTACCACTCTGGCAATCATCTGTTCAGGAAGTTGTTTGTGAAATCACAGTGAGGAAGCTAAGCCAACCAGTGCATGTCGTCCAGGATTCATTCCCTTAAGCCCGGATGTCAGTTTACCAGAGAGACAGAGGAAGGAAGCGTCTACCAGATAGTCTATGAGCTCAGGTTCTGTGAATAGGGACCTTCATTGGCTGAACAGTCTTGGGCCATTCAAGAGCAATTAAATTTGGTTAAAATAAGAAAGAAATGCTTTTTAAGGGGAAAAAAAGAGGTTTGAGGGGATTGCAAAAGTTGATTGTGCTAAAGCACTTTTACACAGGTTTGTTTTAGTTCTCATTTGTCAAGTTGTATTTAAGCTGGTCTCTTACTCTGAAATCCGATAACCTTTCTTTTCTCTAAGTTCTTTCTGCTAAACTAATAGCACTGTCTCTAATTCCACATGCAGCAAGCAAAGAGTTTGTTTTACCAGATAACAGTAGGTCTGGTGATCAGCCAACGTCTAAAGAACCATTAGCCAAGTCAGTAGTAGGCTAGGGACTGCAACTGATCAATAGATATTACTCTCTAAATCACTTCAAAATTGTCTTTTCATCTTCTCCACAAGCTGGCGTTATCCATGTTGTCCTGACACAAGTGAGAGTTAGAGGGGAATTTTAACAAGAAACCTCTTACCTGTACAAATCCATTACATTGTGGTTTTGAAAGGAGAAATGAATGTACTAGACACATTCAAATGGTATAGACAGACTTTAAAATTAAATCAAAATCCATAAAGTTTTTAATTAAGTTAAAAATAAGAGTCTGATTTAGACAGTGTACAGAGAGTGAGCCCGAAAGCTGCACTCAAACGGGCCGAAGCTAGAGAACTTAAGAAAGGTTGTGACATTGGTGACGTCTCTGTAGCCACCTCGTCTTTACTAGGGAATCAAATTGCTATGGTTTGAAAAATAAGGAGAGAGAGACAGAGAGAGAAAGAAAAAAGAAGGAAGGAGGGAGGGAGAGAGGGAGGGAGGGAGGGAGGGAGGGAGGGAGGGAGGAAGGTTCCTCTCACCACTTCAGCCTAGGTCACATTTCCCAGGTATTAAATGAGGAAAATGAAGGAGTAAAACCAGAACTGCAGACCAGCCCTCAGCTCGAATTCTTAATGATTTCACCAACATCCAGCCCTTAATTACTTCTCCATTGGTGAGCGGTGGAAGAAGAGCATTCTTTGGATACAATAAAATTCTGCCCTTGAAGTACCTAAAAATGAATCATTCAAAATCATTTACAGTAAAGGATATGTCTCATTATTTACACCCCCATATACTTATGCACTTTTAAACATTACTATAAAAACTCATGAATCCTTCCATAGTAGTAGCCTCCGGCCCCTAGGAACATTGATTCCTGAAAAATGAATGGTTCTTAATTCAATAGACATACTAGCTCTTGAAGATAGTATTTCCAGAATTAATACTGCAATAAAAATGGAAAGTGTCTTCCCTTCCCATCAATCACTCATGTGACACTAGAAGTCCACAGCACAGCAGACATCATGGTCACTCATTCAGACTGAGCCCTTCCTTAATTAACTGCACATCTATTTCCAATTGAAAGGCTATTTCTGTAGTTTCAAATAGTTTAGCAATCAAAAATAAAAACTTTAATTTGAATTTGAACTACCATATTCTCTCATTTAAAAAAAAATCAACTATTTAGAAAAAGATGGTTAGCATGTATGAAAATAAAACATAATGGTTCTGACCTATGGGACAAAAGTCTTATAATGTACATGATAGATATCATATGATCAGAATTTCTATGGAAAAAGCAAAAATGGTATTTCCTCATTTGAAATACACACACACACACACACACACACACACACACACACACACATATATATATATATATATATATATATATATATATGTAATTTTGTAATTTCCTTGGGTTATTTAAATTTTTAAATTGTGCCTTCTATTATATTACTTCAATTACTACTACTGAGCACTGTCCTCAATCGGCACTAAATGTACACTTTTTTTTTTTTTTTTTTTTTTTTTTTTTTTTTTTTTTTTTTAGAAATAGTTACTCTTCCTACTCCAATGCAAGAAATCTTATATCCACTTCACTGGGTGTATTAGCAATACATACATGATCAAATGATGAGACACTGCCTTTCTGCAAACTTAAAAAACTAAAATTTTAAACTGCATGCTTTGACTTGGTATTCTTTAAACTATCATATGAACTACCTTCTTGCTAACCAAAACTCCAGCACATCACAAAAACGTGGCCATCCCATCAAGTCTGAGATTTATATTAAAGATATTTCATATCAATACTATAGAGCTTCACCCTACGCACTCAGAAAACCTTCTATTATATTTAATGTTTTATAAGGATTATTTAAATAACACCATCTGTACCTGTTTCCTCTTTACTAAAATGAAAAAGTAGGATGGATTATCACTTACTATAGATTCTTACTCTAGAATTCTCAAGAAAGAAATTTATCCCAGCACTTTTAAATAAATCAGCCTGTTAAAAATACTCTTAAATTCTTTTTTAAAATACACAATGATAAACAAACTAAAACCTTAAGAAAACTTGAATAAAATCTAGTTCAGAAAAAAAAAATCCACCCAATACAAAAATCAATGTTTATCTTGCTGTGTTTTAAGGATAATTTAATTAAGACCATGTTGGCCTTTTATTTGAGTCACAAGTTTAAAATAATAAGGAACCAGAAACAATAAGCAACAATGTTGTCTTTGTACATATATTTTTTTCATTTGTCTATTTAATAATTTTGTTTTAAACTGGTATAAATTACACATTATGATAATAAAACAAATAGGCATTAGATGAAAGAGTCCTTGTTAGGACTAATTCTTGATATATAATCTATGCAAAAAAGGCTTCACTCATGAGTTCTTTTATTTTTATGAAAAGACACATATTAATTATCCTACCAAATACCACATTTATTAGCAAGAGCATGCCTGACATTTTAACTTACGCTAATTCAATAGGTCCAGAGACAAGCCTGGGCTCCTCCTCCCAGGTTGAGTGAGCTCACAGTCTGGGAGCCAGCACCGTTTCACCTGCTGCTCCCGGGCACTCAGAAGAGCTCTTCTGCGGGGCACCCCCACCCATTGCTGGCACGCCATTCCCATTCCTCTTAGAATGTACCAACATTCTACAGGACACATTTGCCTTAACAGCTGAAGGCAGAAAGCCATTACAATAAGCTTTTTTAAAAAGTTCATCTAGGTATTTACAGTCATAGTATTCAGTTATAGCCAGCTCTTCATGAGACTGTGGTTTAAAACACACGCAATAAGCAGTGCATTTTAACATAGGCACAGCACAGTCACTATAAATTTCAAATAAACCCCAGGTTCTGTTTGTAGTAAGTTATGGGCTAATTTATGCACATACAAAATTCCTGATGTCCTGAGGTGAAACACAGGAAATAAATCAAACATAAAATAAAAGCTAATATCAATAGAAACCCATTAAATAACAGCGTGTTTGTGTGTGTGTGTGTGTGTGTGTGTGTGTGTGTGTGTGTGTGTGTGAAATCATAGTATAGACTGTAAGTTGAAGACTTTTGAATTACTTTAGATATTCAAAGAAAACTAAAATGTGAAATCAATTTCATTAATCCATCCACTTGCAAAAACAAAACAAAAAACTTCCTTGGACATGTTGTTTTAATGTTCCAATGTTATATGAATACCAGCTAGTTTTAAATAATCTTTTGATTTAGCAACTGAAGCATACACACATACTTTTGGGAAATCCGTTAAGTCAGGATGATACTAGAATAAGATACTTCCATTTAGAAAGTGATGTTAAATTTCACTCAGTCTTCTAGTTACAATTCTAAATGCTGGCTTTAGAGCTGGAGAAAGAGTTTTCTTTCCCCTTCTTTGGTGACTAGGGCTTTGATGATGGTTTTTCTCTTTTAAACATTTATTTCCTATTATTTCTTTTTTGAATTTTAATAGGTTTAAAGCATGAATGCTTACAAGATTGAATTAATAAATAAGTAGCTTTTCCCTAAGTAACAAGAACCTACCCAGTTCATAAAAATAAATACTCAAATATTTCCATGTAACTATCTAATTGCTTATACTATTTTCAAAATATTTCATCAGAAACAACATCTGATCCTGTGCTTCACTATTTCTCCCTTTCTTTAGCCTTATACAATATGGAAACATTATTTTCTGCAAGGTATGTGGTGTGGTCCTGAGATATTTTCTAAAGGAGTTTCTATGATTTATAGTTAAGAGTTCAAACAGAAAATTATGACCTAAAAGCATAGAAATTTGATTGACTGGAAATCCCAATATGGAAAGGAAAAATAAATATCTTCAGGCAAATAATGTATTAAGGTAACCCATAATACTGCAGAATGTCTCAGATTCTGTACTTTTACATAACTGTCACTAGTATATTCGTGTCTACACTTGTATTTGACAAGCTGAGATGAATAGCAATATATTCTTCCTTAGACAAGTGATATTTTTCAGTATCACTGAGTATGACTTTGCTGTAGCTGATGCTTGAATTTTGAATACTAAAGAAAACCAGCAGAGGGCAGAACCGCTGACCAACCCATCAGGCAATAAAGTACCAAAGGTAAAATGCAAACTTTTTGAGGCAGTCTACTTTCAAAGATGCTAATGTTTATCCTTAAAGAAGTTGAAATGAATCAACGTAAATAACCCAAATCACTGCAGAATTCGGATGGAGTTCCACCGTGACCAGAGAGTCACCAGTGCTCATCACAGGCTGAATGAGAAACTGTCTGCTCCTGGGAAGTCCCCAAGCATAGGAGCCAAGGTTAGGACTGGGCCTCCTGAAGCACTAACTCTTTAGGGAGCTCTCAGATCTGGGGAACAAGACCGATGGCTAGGCTCAGGTTTCTTCTAAACCTGCACGTTCAGAGTTGGGTTGGCATTATTTCCCTTCTCCTCTCTTCTCTTCCCTGTTCCCCGGCGTCTCTCGGCCCTCCTGACAAAGCTTGCTTTCTCCTGTGAATTGTTCTGGCTCCCCAACTCCAAGGGCTTTCTCCTGCCAGCCGAGTCCGCAGCACCTAAGGGACCGCGGCAGCCAGATGCCTTTTAGGGAAAGGGCGGGGGTAAGGGAGGGAGGAGGCAGTGGGAGGAGAGAAGTCGCTCTCCCTCCTCCGGTACTGACAGGGCTACAGTGAGCTACACAGGTCTGGCCATTCAATATTTGGTGGTGCCACGTAGGAACTTTTCCTCACCTCCCTCCTCCCATCCCAGGCCCCCTCCTCTTCCTCCCAATCCCTATTCGTCTGCTCCCCCCCCCTCCCGCCCCCAGCCTATTTGCTTGGAGACTTCCATTACCCTCCAAGAGAGATGCATGTCCAACCTGCAAGAGAAGCTGTTCGTGGGGGGCGAGGTACAAGGGGAGGTGAGGGGGTCGTGGAGAGGAGGAGGGAGCTGAACATCAGGGCAAAGTGCCCCCCACCCCGCACCGTCTTGAACTCCATCCACTTTATCATCTGTGAAAAGCGTTCCACTGAGAAGCATTTCAAATGCCGCACACAAAGTGTTCTCAATCTTCTAAATTCATCCCCCTGGTTTCTCTTATATCCCCCAAAGTAAAAACAGCAGACAAAGAAGTTTATCACAGTTCACTTTATACCCTTTCTCTATATTTTCTCCTCAGTTCACCCTTCAAAAGATATCCCCATTAGAACCTGGAGAAACCCAGAGTTCTTCAAAGGGCAGAGTACTCTGAGTAAAGACTATTCTTGAAACAAAAGCTTGGTACGACTGCCTTCCCGTTCAAAGTAATATTTTTTTGCAAAGTAAGTGGAAAGGGATGGAGGGCTTGCTCAGCCTGCTGTGTGCCTGACAGATCTTTTAATCCTGCCACCTACCTCCTCCCCTGTTACTGTCCCGCCTACATCCATCTCGCTGTCTCTCCAACTTCCACTTCTAACCTGGTAGCAGCTACAATCTGGATTTTATTTAAAAGAAGTGGGGCGAAGACAAGGGGGAAGGGCACCAGGAGAAGAAAGCCGGGTGACAGTGTCCCACCTCCCCAAACTTTTTTTTTTTTTCTCCTTACCTCCTCTGACCTCTCTGGCTTGGAAGAGGAAAGTCAAGGCGAGGGTTGAGATGGTGAGATCCCAGACCCACCGTTTCGTTTTCCGCCTGGACCAGGGCTCCATCTCCAAGCCCCGCGCTCACAACTGTGAACCCCACGAAATTGCCACTGCAGACCAACTTCACCCCTTCCATGGTGTTGCCTACGCCTGCTACACAGCCATCCGGAATGGAGAGGGGGTTTAAAAAAAAAAAAAAAAAAAAGTCAAAGGGCTCTATTTTTTTTTTTTTTCAATATGATGGTTTGCTTCCTTCCTGTCTCTCGCCCCCTCCTCTCCCTCTGGGGTGGCCCCGCAGACTGGGACCCTGAGATCGGTCCTACGTCTAGCCCTGCCTTCAGACTGAGGGCAGATGAGAGGTTTCAAGAAAAGAGCTGAAAGCACTGAGCACCCCTAAAGGCTTCATGCTGACATATTTCACCATCATTTTGAAAAACAAAAACAAAGAATGGTCATACAAAGAAAGAACACCATGAGATCAGTCTGAAAACTTTAAATAACCTTTCAGTAGAATAAAACTTTAAAATATAATAAAAAATATTAATAACGAACTTGTAGGCCCAGCAAAAAGATTTAATAGGTGTAGGTGCCTGTAGCACAAACCAAACGACCCCAGTTCAATCTCCAGAACCCATATAAAGGTAGAAGGAGACAAAACTGCTTTATAACTTTATCTGCTGACTGCCATCACATGCTGTGGCATATGTGAGACCTACATTTATCAATAATAATGATTTTTAAATTAATACTTTTAAAGGGGGTATGAAATGGATTTGTATGCATGTGTTACACCACAGACACACATAAAACAAAACAAAATGAAAATGGATTTTTTTGACCACCTCCCCTTGGCTGCATACTTGGGCCCACATCTTTACCAGAGGCCAGAGGGGTCCTATGGACCCCAGGGAAGAAGTTGATTACCACCCATTAAACTCCTTTAAGCTTGTCCAACAACCCCAGACTGCACCCCCACTCTGGGCTCCATATCCTGGCCTATTTCTTTGGAAGAAGTCTTCTGTGGTGATATTATATTTGTGCTGAAATGTGGTGACATTTTATTTGTGCTTTAATAAATAAAGCTTGCCTGGGGATCAGAGGAAAAAGCCAGCCACAGCACAGATGTCATGCAAAGTTAGCACATGACTTTAATCCTATCACTTGGCAGGGAGGATATCTTTGTGTTCAAGGCCACACTGAAATAGAACCAGGTGTGGTGGCACAAACCTTAAATTCCAAAACTAGTTAACCATGGAAGTCTGTACAGACAGACAGGAAGTGACAGAGCTGGGTAGAAAGAGGAAGTGATTACCTGAACAGAGAGAGCAAATCAGATGGCAGAAGAGCAAGGCATATGGACATGGGTAGACAGGAAGTAGCTCACATTTGGAATCTGCAGAATTAGTGAGGTGAGGTTAGCAATGGCTTTCCCTATTTCCCTGATCTCTCTAAGGCTTTCACCCTGATATTTGGCTCTGTGGTTTTTTTGTTTGTTTGTTTGTTTTTTGTTTATTTATTTATTTATTTATTTATTTATTTATTTATTTTATGTAATAAAACCATTTAGAAATTCGTCTACAGTCTTCGGCTTTACCAGAGGCCAGAGAGGATATAGGAAGGAACCCCAGGTAAGAAACTGCCCACCTAACACTTCTTAAAACCTTCCCAATAATCAAAGACTGTGCCCCCCTCCTTTGGGTTCCATACTAGGGCCCACAGCCCCAGAAGCCTTACAGGAGGCCAGACTGGTCCTAGGAACTGTAAATATGATACTACTCTCTGCCCAAAGAAACCTCTTTAAGTCTGACCAACAATCTCAGTCTACACACAGCCATAACCCCACCCCTGACACCATATCCCACTCTACAACTTTGGAAGAAGATTTCAGCTTTACTGGCAGCCAGTTTGTTCCTGGGGACCCCAGTCTGTACTCCCTCCTTGAGGCTCCATATTCTGGTCTACAACTTAAGAAAAAGACTTCAGCTTTACCAGAGGCCAGGCAAGATCTAAGGACCCCTAATCCCAAAACCCAAGAGGGGACACCCTACTGGACCTGAAGATATGCTAGTCACTAGAAACCTTGGCCATTTAGGCATGAGAGTCCTGCCATTTCCTAAACAGAAAAGGAGGAAGAGCTGATGGATTGGGGGATAAGAATAGAATGGACATCAGGGAGAGGAGAACAGGGAAGGAGGGGAAACATGCCAGGATGTAAAACAAACAAATAAATTCTTAAAAATTGATTTGTTAAAATAGGAGAATGTAATAAAATTAATGTAAATAATTTATATATCAAAATCATGAAAAATTTTAATATAAGAATTTATTTCACATGTTAATTTGTGTAAATTTTAATATTACTAATATTAAGCAATTGTGTGCCATTTTGTGTATTGATATATTGTATAGGTAGTTAACCATGTAAATATTATTAGATCATATATATTAATATTATATAATAGTATGTTATTATATAATATATTAATATATAGAGTGATATATTCATGGTTCATCAGAGTTCAATTCCAAATAGTTATCTTTATAAAATTTATTCTATCACTGTCTGCAGCCAAAAGTTTTTCCTAAATTATGTGGTAGAGCAATAGATTCTATACCATACTCTTATTGCTAAATAAAATTCATTTATTTCTGCTACAATGTGTTTTGTAGTCAGATTTAATGTGCTCCAACTGATCTATTAGACCAAGCATACCATTGTCAGGTGGGAGCCCTCTAAGTATCAAGACAAAGTCATTCCTATGTAGGTGATGAACTATAGTCAAGATGAATTGCTAGCAGTCTGAAGGGTAAGTAGCTATACAATGTCACTAGTTCACCACAAAATGCTGTTGGGTTTCTTAGAACGATGATATCATGTTGTCAGTCAGCATTGGTCATGACTTGGTTGGACATCATGAGTGGCAATTATTTTATCTGCATTGGTTCTTGTAAACCTTAAGTCCTGGGCCCAAGCACAGTCTCCTTTGCTATCAGAATGCTGTTATTATGCTCATTCTGCTAGCCCTAGGGCAGCTAATTACAGGTGCCAGCTTTAGTCTCATTTTCTCTGTTTCTGCTTTTTCATGATAGATGCTCTAGTGCACATAAAACAAACTTAAACTGCTTTGCAATCCAGTAGCTCCAGATTCTTTGAGGTATGTATTTCATGAAATTCTCAGAGAAATTTGTGGCCCTACTGATACCTTAATACTGTAAGAATGTATAGGTAGTAGATTCTCGATCTACTATAGAGTGTAGTTTTATTCATAATGTCCAGACAACATAGAATCCTCTTCTTATAGGATTTAAGACAGAAAGCTGTCGGTGGGCCGGACAAGGCTCAGGCAGCCCCCTCCTCCGCCCACACCCCCTCCCCCCTGTGTGCCCGCGAAACTGACAAGCCGACTGAAGGTCAGACCCAATCACATGCTTCCCCGCAGCCCCAAGCCCGCCCAGTCTCTCGCCAGAGGATCCAGACTTAAGCAGGCCCAGCCCACCGGCCACCCCCTACCCCATCCTCCCTCTTCACCTCCCCCTCCTTCCCTCCCCAAACCTCCGAAAAGAAATGGGAGGGAGTTAGGCGGGACCGGTGCTTGGCTACTGCACTTTGGGAATGAAAGGAATTGCTGAGGAGCCACGGAGCACACAGGGCGTTCGAGGAGCTTCTGTATCCAATAAAGATACTCTACTTGCACCGGTCTGGGAGCCCCTCGTCCTTTGGAGGCAGGAGGGGGAGGAGGGGAGAAGGCCCACGTTTCACTGGCCGCACGGCTGGAGTCCTGGGCTGGCAGCCGTAACCTTATCCCTCTGCAAAAAACCTTGCTTCCTAAGGCAGGCATGGAATCAGTGGGCTCTACGCTGCCTGATCCCAACGGTATTTGTTATTATTATATTAATCCAGAGACTAAGGAAGGTATGAAGGTGGCATGAATGGACCATAAAGATCACAACCCTTATCTTGTAGGTGAATTCTAGCTGGAAAGTGGAAGGCTTCTCAAATGCTCAAAGCCTAAGTACTACAGAGGGGCTAGCCTCTTTGAGAGCAAAGTTGCACTGGAAGGACATGGGAGAGGGAGAAAGCATGGCAGCTGAGACTAAGATATCAGTGATTTGCTTTTCCAGCAGAGTCAGCCCTGCACTTGGATGAAAGGGACAGAGAAGGAAATAGAAAAGGAAAGCTACCAGCAGAATTTGCCAACTGGCAGACCCCACGGTTTCTATACTGGGCCTGGCCTTAGGGCCCAAAACATGGTCACTTCACAGGGAAAGCCTAAGAGGAGGGACTTGTTTCAAAGAAACCTCCTCTCCTAGGTGTGGTCCTCTTAACCCTAAGTATTAGATTCCCTGCTCAATTTTTCCCATCTTTTAATTATTTCATCCTCTTGACTGGTCCTTTCTGTTTTTAATGGTTTTTAATTTCTAAAATATTTTTCTCCAACAGTGGACTGAAGTAGGAACCGGGTACCAGTATATATTAGCCACTTGATAGAGATGTTTTGAATGAATACCTTTCTTTCTTTCTTTCTTTCTTTCTTTCTTTCTTTCTTTCTTTCTTTCTTTCTTTCTTCCTTTTCTTTCTTCCTTCATTCATCTCTCTCTCTCTCTCTCTCTCTCTCTCTCTCTCTCTCTCTCTCTTTCTCTCTCTCTCTCTTTCTCTCTCTCCCTATTGACACAGATATTAGAATCCAGGGCCTACTGTGAGTATTTAAGTAATATCAGTGCTCAAGGATCTTCAGTTAAGCTTAACAAGCATGCATGTTCAATTCTTTGTTTGACACTAAACTTTAAAGCACAGGGTCTTCTTTAAATGATCGCTTGAAGTTTGCCTAATTGGACTACATGAAATTTCCTCATATGGTTTGACAATTAGCAAGCTAGCTGGAATTGATACAAATCAGGAGTAGAATATTTTAAAGGCAACTAGAAATACTTCAATAAATATTGGTCCTCACCAAAGAACCATTCCCTAATCATGAAGTTTGAGATCACAGTTTGAAGGGGGAGAGAGAGAATTTCTTCTAATGAAGCCAGAATGATGTTTGGGATGCCATTTATCAGAGAAATAGGGCCAACCAGCTCTTAAAATTATAACGGCAATGTGTTAACATATTTTAATAAAGCAATTTACTAACATATTGTATTTGAGCCTAGAATATCTAGTTACAAATTAAGAACCTTGCATTGGAAATACAAGTAACTCAACAACTCTGTTAGGCCCCATCTTCTCAGATGGAAATTCTTTATGTTGTTTGTAGTTTCCAAAATCTTTCAAGCTTGTGTTTTCTACCCAATTCTCTTTGCATGTAAAAGTCATTTTTTAGGTCTTCACTTAAATGTAAAACAGTGAAATGAATACATATTCGTTTAGGAATACTTACCTATGAGCTGGCCAGTTACAGAGCTTCTAGCAACATGTCTAGTGTTCTAACCTGTTTTCCCCTCTCTCTGGTGAGAGCTCCATGACCTATTCTAGGTGAGAATGGTTCAGCCATTGCCTTCTGCTCACATCTCAGCCAGCACAGCGTTGTAAAAGGCTCTTTCAGGCAAACTCTCTTGAGTGAATAGAGTTATTGCTGCCTTATGCATCTGTGCTCTGTGGTCTGAATTCCTCTGGCCGTTGCCCAACTAGGCATAACCTAGGTCTGAATTTATGCCTCTGGAAGGAAACATACTGGAGTCACAGTGAGGTATAATTATGTCTAACCTCTCTAGCCTGTTGCTGACTGCCAGATGTTGAATCTCCCAGAAACCTGTCCATGGGCTTTCAGTTGAACTCAATGAAAGAATGGATAAAAGCAGCAAACAGGGAACAATCAAAGAGAGCTGTCTATCCAAGTTGCCTTTAGCTTCACTCGGGGGAACTTCCAGTAGAGTTATTTCCTGGGCGACCTTTCAGCCTGCCAATGCTAATTGTTTATACATAGATTCAAAATGTGATAAAATGTGACAGTTTTATTGATGCAAGTTCTTCAGATTTAAGCATAGTTAGTAATATACTTCCATTTTGTCACATGAAAAATAATGTTGAAGGCATGTTGTCAACTTTGATTTGTACATTTTGATTTGTAAGCCTCATATCAACTATGTAAAACCAGATAAAGAATAATCACTTTTTAAACAATGTTTTAAATTAACCATTTGTTCATATTGCCATATGAGAGAACTAAAATAGAATTTTTTATTATGGATTGGAAAGTCAGATAAAGAGATAGGATGTTTTAGAAATCTTCAGTGTTCATGGAACTTTATTAACTATTGGGGAAAACCCACATCTCCTCCATAATGTCATCATAAATCTCTAGGATCATGGAGCCCCTGTTTCAGAGCCAATGTTTCATGTACTGAGACCTCAATAACCACGCAGACACTAAAGACACATTATCCAACCTCAGTGTCCCTAATGCAAACAGTGTTAGGCAGAGTTAAGGGAAAGAAGTAGCTGCTACAAAAATCATGTCACCTTTTTAAAATATTTGGCATTCATTCTACTTTTCCCATGCTCATGCTTTAACCTTATCCTTTTCCTTCCTGTGGTGTTGAGGATAGAGCCAATCAATCAACTTGTATATGCTTCAAAGGGCTGTATCCCTAACTACACTTGCTCTACCTTTCCTAGTGTCAATAGATGCATAGATGCATACATACATATCCAGACCAAAAAAATCTGTGGTTTTACTATATTTTTACATACGAATTTCTAAGAGAAGACTTGACCTGGCCAAATTAATTATTAAATTTATATTTAATAAAAATGTTTTAAATGTGGTCTTTATTTTACAAAATCTCATGGTTTGTCTTTCCTGTTCTTTTCTGGACTTCAGGTCAATTATTTTGAGGAAAGACTGAAAAAGCAGTTTGACATTCACTTTATAGTTTTCCTATTACATGAGTGGAAGAAATTAGTCTCTTAAAAAGTTCAGTTAGTTCCTCTTACCTCACAGATGGGTCATTGTCTTGTAGAAAGTGGGAACTGAGAGGGGCCAGACATGTTTACTTCCATAACATAACCACGCTAACAAGAACTCACAATGACAACTGTTGACAATTGTGCTTATAATTTCACTATGAAATAATTTACAAAACTTCAAAGGAACTCAGATTTAGGTGAATTTCCTACAGAATTTTCAGATAAACATTTTCTACTTTTGGAACAGTGAATGAGCCAATTCAGAGAAAATGCAGGTCCACCCTGTCTGAAAGGTCCTAAGGTAAAATCAAAGATAAGTGAACTCCAAAACCATAAAGGGTATGGTTGTGTATATTTATGTTTTACTCCTTAATATTTTTTTTATTATTTAAGCCCCTCTAGGGGGGCTGAGGACATGGGTCAATTAAGAGCTTTTGCTGTTTTTCCAGAGGATCCAGGTTCAGTTCCCATCACCATTATGAGATGGTCACAACCACCTGTAATTCCAGTCTCAGGAGATCTGAATGTTTGTGAATCATATTCAACGAATCTGATATTTTTCTATGCCCTTCTTATATGTTTCCCAACAGATGCCACATAGATTTAAGATAGGTAAATATGGTTAAAAATGGAAATCAATCTGATTCTTAAAACATCTGTATTGAATAACTTCAAGTTAATTTGTTTTACAGCTCCTCAGTGCTTAACAGTCTTCCCAATACTGTATTTTCTGCCAGTTCCAGTATGGTCAAAGTATCGCACATTCAAACTATGGGCAAACAATAGATACTCTTTCTAAAGCTTTTACAATCTAATCTACAAAGACTGGGAAACACATATGGACATAAATTTTTCAAAGTAACATTTAATCTGAAAGATTCCTTTTATCAAAAGTAGAGTGCATTTGTTATTATAAGAATGTTATTTTATTTAAAATCCTCAATCTTCTACTTAGTCTTTATAACATCCTCATGAGGTAAGAATGTGGCAACTTAAGTGGTTTCATTTTTAAGGTTAAGACCTGGGACATTCAAAGTTCAAATTAGGAACACAGAGACAGATGGAATATATGAAATCCATTTTAATTTGAACAATTCTTTTCTCGCTCTTAATTCTTTCTTTTTAAAAGATGCAATCGTAGAGTTTATTTTATGTCTCATAGGTTAAATATTAAAATAAATGAGAATTTTAGTACTATGAATCTTATAGCAAGGGAGAGAGAATGTTAGGACCATTGAAAGTGTCACTATTATGTGTAAATCTACTTGAACCCTTACATCCTGGGGCCAGTGAGATGGAGGTAAAGGTGCCTGCTTTCAAGTCTGACAACCTGAGTTTCATCTTCAGTATCCTCATGGTAGAAGGAGAGAATTGACTTCTGTAAGTTATCCTTTGATCTCCCCCCATGCGCCACAGCAGGCACATGCCCACATAATAAACAGACAGACATTTACACACAGTCAATCAATCGTTCATTCATTATATCTTACATACTTTTCAACTAAATAAAAATCCCACTATGTATTAAGGAAAATCAATGAGAAGGATTTTTTTCCATCTGCGCATACTCATTTATGAATGAATGGAGTAGTGTTCTTAACAATCTTCCCAATGGGATGGACAGAAAGGCTTCATGAGATCAATAACTACAACACACACACCCAAGGCCAAAGTAACAAAAATGTCTTATTTGGAGTAGCAGCTAGAACAGTGAATAAATATGAATACTTCTCTCAAATCTAATTGCAAGTTTTAGTCTTTACTGATACCGTAGCATTCACCATCAACTCCTACTGAAATATTGTTTTGTTTTAAAAATTTAGGTCTTTATTCTGGGGTCTCGGACTTTGTAGTTTAGTTGACACTATTACAGTACTTGCTATAAGCAAAGAAAATGTATATAAAGGTTGTGACAAGGACATGGCACATTCATTACAATTCTACACTCAGGGGCAAAATGGATGACTATGGGAAAGGTCCACAGAAAAGTAGACCAAGGCTACGGATGTGGTGGTATTGTGTTCCCCACAATATTGTGCACCCTAATAAATTTATCTGGTGTCAGAGAACAGACAGCCACTAGAACAGAGCCAAAAATGGTGGCTAGAAAATGGGTCAGAGCAAGCCATAGCAGAAGTTTGGTGGTGGTGGTGCATGCCTTTAATCCCAGCACTAGGGAGGCAGAGCTAGGCAGATCTCTGTGTGTTCAAGGATACAGCCAGCATGCAGAAACATGCCTTTAATCCCAGAAAGTGAGCCTTTAATCCCAGGGAGTGACAGCAGAAGTAGAAAGATATATAAGGCATGAAGACCAGAAACTAGAAGGATTTGGCTAGTTAAGCATTTTGGCTGGTTAAGCTTTTAGGGCTGTGGAGCAGCAGAGTTCATCTGAGATCAATCTGGATGCGGACTCAGAAGCTTGCAGTCTGAGGAAACAAGACCAGCTGAGGAACTGGCGAGGTGAAGAAGCTATGGCTTGTTCTACTTCCCTGACCTTCCAGCCCAATAACTGGCCTAAGGTTTGTTCTTATTAATAAGAACTTTTAAAATTCCTGCCACATAGGGATGTGTAGACACTCTCTTGGTTCTTCATATTCCTACTCTTTTTAAAAAAATTTTCTACTCACTCCATATATCATCCACAGATTCCCCCCTCCTCCAACCTCCCACTCCCAGCCCTTTTTCCCAAGCTACACCGCATCCCCACATCCCCCAAGTCGAGGTCTCACATGGGGAGTCAGCAGAGCCCAGCACACTGAGCCTAGGCAGGTCCAAGCCCCTTCCCACTGCACCAAGGCTGTGCAAGGCATCACACCACAGGCACCTGATTCCCAGAAGCCTGCCCATAGACCAGGGACAGTTCCCGATCCCCCTGCTTGGATGTCCCCCCAAACAGTTTGAGCCAAGCAACTGTCTTCCATATCCAGACGGCCTAGAACATTCCCATAGGGGCCCCACAGGCACCAGTCCTCAGTTCGTGGGGTTCCAATAGTGTGACCAATCATCTCTGCACGTCCTCCCATCATGATCTCGACATTCTTCTCCTGCACAATCTCTCCTCTTTCTCATCACCTGGGTTCCTGGAGCTCAGCATGCATGGTTCCTGGCCGTGGATCTCTGCATCTGCCTCTGCCTCTGCCTCCATCAGTCACTGGACAAAAGCTCTATGATGACAGTTACGTTATTTGCTAGACTGGTCACCAGAGTAGACCAGTACAGTACGCCCTCTGGACCACTGCCAGCAGACCAAGGTGGGGTCATCTTTTTGGATTCCTGAGAGCCTCCCCACAACCATGCCTCTTCCTATTCCTATGATGTCCTCATCTATCATGGTATCTTCCTCCCTACTCTCATACTCTATCCTTGTTCCAGCTTGACCCTCCCATTTCCCTATGTTTTCATCCCCCACTCCTCACCCTCTGTCACCACCACCACCACCCAGCCCACTCATGTAGATCTCATCCACTTCTCCTTCACAGGATCATCCATGTGTCCCTCCTAGGGTCTTTTCTTGTTATCTAGCTTCTCTGGAGTTGTGGTGTGCAGTCTGGGCATCCCTTCCCTCCCATTTAGTATCCATTTATGAGTGAATACATACTCACATATGTTTGCCCTTCTGAGTCTGTGTTACCTCACTCAAGGTGATATTTTCTAGATCCATCCATTTGCCTGCAAATTTCATGATATTTTTTTTTTACTGCTGAGTAGTACCCCATTGTGTATATGTGCCATATTTTCTTTATCCATTCTTCAGTTGAGGGGCATCTAGGTTGTTTCCAGGTTCTTGCTATTATGAATAATGCTGATAGTTAGTAATGCTCATAGTTGAGCATGTGTCCTTGTGGTAAGACTGAGCATTCCTTGGGTATATGCCCAAGAGTGGTATAACTGGGTCTTGAGGAAGATTTATTCCCAATTTTCTGAGAAAACGCCAGACTGATTTCCAGAGTGGCTGTACAAGTTTGCATTCCCACCAAGAGTGGAGGAGTGTTCCCCTTTCTCCACATCCTCTCCAACATAAACTCTCTTCAGTGTTTTTGATCTTAGCCATTCTGACAGGTGTAAGATGGTATCTCAGAGTTGTTTTGATTTGCATTTCCCTGATGACTAAAGATGTTGAGCAATTCCTTAAATGCCTTTCAGCCATTTGAGATTCTTCTATTGAGAATTCTCTGTTAAGCTCTGTAGCCCATTTTTTAATTGGATTGTTCAGAATTTTGATATCTAGCTTTTTGACTTCTTTATATATTTTGGAGATCAGCCCTCTATCAGACATGGGGTTGGTGAAGATCTTTTCCCATTCTGTAAGCTGTTGTTTGGTCTTATTGACCATGTCCTTTGCTCTACAAAAGCTTCTCAGTTTCAGGAGGTCCCATTTATTAAATGTTTCTCTCAGTGTCTGTGCTACTGGTATTATATTTAGGAAGTGATCTCCTGTGCCAATTCGTTCCAGACTATTTCCTACCTTCTCTTCTATCAATTTCAGTGTAACTGGATTTATATTGAGGTCTTTGATGCACTTGGACTTGAGTTTTGTGCATGGTGACAGATATGGAAATATTTGCAATTTTCTGCATGTTGACATCCAGTTATTCCAGCACCATTAGTTGAAGATGCTTTCTTTTTTCCATGGTACAGTTTTGGCTTCATTGTTGAAAATCACGTGTTCATAGGTGTGTGGATTAATGTCAGGGTCTTCAGTTCAATTCCATTGGTCCACAGGTTGGTTTTTAAGCCAGTACCAAGCTGTTTTTATTACTATAGCTCTATAGTAGAGCTTGATGTCAGGGATCATGATGCCTCCAGAGGTTGCTTTATTATACAGGGTTCTTTTTAGCTATCCTAGGTTTTTGTTTTTCCATATCAAGTTAAGTATTGTTCTTTCCAAGTCTGTGAAGAATTGTGTTGGGATTTTGATGGGGATTGCATTGAATCTGTAGATTGCTTTTGGTAAGATTGCTGTTTTTACTATGTTGATTCTACCTATCTATGAGCATAGGAAATCTTTCCATTTTCTGATATCTTCTTCAATTTCTTTCTTCAGAGATTTAAAGTTCTTATCACACAGGTCTTTCACTTGCTTAGTTAGACTTACCCAAAGGTATTTTATATTATTTGTGGCTATTGTAAAGGGTGATGTATCTTGGATTTCTTTCTCAGCCCTTTTTTTCATTTGTATATAGGAGAGATACTGATTTTTTTTTTTTTTGAGTTAATCTTGTATCCTGCCACCTTACTGAGGCTGTTTATCAGCTGTAGGAGTTCTCTGGTAGAATTTTTTGGGTCACTTATGTATACTCTCATAACATCTGCAAATAGTGAAAGTTTGATTTCTTCCTTTCCAATTTGTATCCTCTTGATCTCCTTTTGTTGTCTTATTGCTCTAGCTAGAACTTCAAGTACTATATTGAATAAGTATGGGGAGAGTGGATAGCCTTGTCTTGTTCCTGATTTTAGTGGAATCGATTTGAGTTTCTCTCCATTTAATTTGATGTTGGCTGTTGGATTGTTGTAAATTGCCTTTATTTTATTTAGGTATGTTCCTTGTATTCCTGATCTCTCTAGAACCTTTATCATGAAGGAGTGCTGGATTTTGTCAAAGGCTTTTTCAGCATCCAATGAGATGATCATGTGGTTTTTTCTTTCAGTTTGTTTATATGGTGTATTACATTGACAGATTTTCATATGTTAAACCATCCTTGCATCCCTGGGATGAAGCCTACTTGGTCATGGTGAATAATTTTTTTTTATGTGTTCCTGGATTCGGTTAGCCAGTATTTTATTGAGTATTTTTTGCGTCAATGTTCATGAGGGAGAGCTGTAATATTCTTTCTTTGTTGCATCTTTGTGTGGTTTGGGTATCAGGGTAACTATAGAGTCATGAAAAGAATTTGGTGATGTTCCTTCTGTTTCCATGGTGTGGAACAATTTGAAGAGTATTGGTTTTAGCTCTTCTTTGAAATTCTGGTAGAATTCTGTGCTGAAACCATCTGGTCCTGTTTTTGTTTTGTTTGTTTTTTTGTTTGTTTGTTTTGTTTTGGTTTGGTTTTTTTGGGGGGGTTGGTAGAATTTTAATGACCGTTTCTATTTCCTTAGGGGTTATTGGTCTATTAAAATAGTTTATCTGGTCTTGAATTAACTTAGGTATGGGGTACCTATCCAGAAAATCGTCCATTTCCTCAGATTTTCCAATTTTGTGGAGTACAGGTTTTTGAAGTATGGACCTGATGTTTCTCTGGATTTCCTCATTTTCTGTTGTTATGCCCCCCTTTTCATTTCTGATTTTGTTAATTTGGATGCTCTCTCTGCTTTTTGGTTAAATTGGATAAAGGCTTGTCTATCTTGCTGATTTTCTCCAAGAACCAATTCTTTTTTTATTGATTCTTTGTGTTGTTTTCTTTGTTTCTATTTTATTGATTTCCTCTCTCAATTTGATTACTTCCTGGCATCTATTCCTCCTGGATGACTCTGCTTCTTGTTGTTCCTGAGCTTTCAGTTGTGCTGTTAAGTCACTAGTGTGAGATTTCTCCAACTTCTTTATGTGGGTATTTAGTGCTATGAATTTTCCTCTTAGCACTGCTTTCATAGTGTCCCATAAGTTTGGATATATTTTACATTCATTTTCATTGAATCCTAGGAAATCTTTAATTTGTTTCTTTATTTCTTCCTTGACCCATTAGTGATTCAATTGGGCATTATTCAGTTTCCATGAGATTGTAGGCTTTCTGTATTTTTTGTTGTTGTGGAAATCTAACTTTACGCTGTGATGATCTGACAAGATACAGGAGGTTATTTCATATTTTTTGTATCTGTTGAGATTTGTTTTGTGACCAAGCATGTGGCCGATTTTGGAGAAGGTTCCATGGGGTGCTGAAAGGTATATGCTTTTGTGTTCGGGTGGAATATTCTGTAAATATCTATTAAGTCTATTTGAGTCATAATATCTGTTAGTTAAGTTTCTGTCTGGCAGACTTATCCATTGGTGAGAGTGGGGTGTTGAAGTCTCCCACTACTAGTGTATGGAGTTTGATGTGCAATTTAAGCTTTAGTAATGTTTATTTTACAAATGTTGGTTCCCTTGTATTTGGGGCATAAAAACCTCAGAATTGAGACTTCATTTTGTTGTATTTTCCTTGTGATAAATATGTAGTGTCCTTCACAATCTCTTTCGATTGATTTTAGTTTGAAGTCTATTTTATTAGATATTAGGATAGCTACACCAGCTTGGTTCTTAAATCCATTTGATTGGAAAATCTTTTCCCAGCCTTTTATTCTGAGGTGGTGTCTGTCTTTGAAGTTGAGGTGTGTTTCTTGTATGCAGCAAATGGATGGATCTTGTTTTTATATCCATTCTGTTAGCTTCTGTCTTTTTAAAGGTGAATTGAGACAATTGGTATTGATGGATAAATGACCAGTTATTGTTAATTCCTGGGGTTTTTTTTTTTTGTGATAGTGTTGTATGTTTCCCTTGTTTGGTATTTGTTGGTATGGGACTATCTATTGCCTGTGTTTTCATGGGTGTATCTAACTTACTTAGGTTGGATTTTTCCCTCAAGTGCTTTCTATAGGGCTGGATTTGTGGAGAGATATTGTTTAAATCTGGTTTTATCATGGAATATTTTGTTGATTGAGAGTTTTGCTGGGTATAATAGTCTGGGTTGGAATCCATAGTCTCAGTATCTGCATAACATCTATCCAGGACCTTCTGGCTTTTAGAGGCTCCATTGAGAAGTCAGGTGTTATTCTTATGGGTCTGCCTTTATATGTTACTTGGCTTTTTTCCTTTGCAACTCTTAATATTTTTTTTTTATTCCGTATGTTTAGAGGTTTGATTATTTTGTGGCAAGGGGACTTTTTTTTGCATTCAGTCTATTTGGAGTTCTGTAACCTTCTTGTATTTTTATTGGCTTTTCCTTCCTTAGGTTGGGAAAGTTTTCTTATATGATTTTGTTGAACATATTTTCTGTGCCTTTGAGTTGGTATTCTTCTCCTTCTATCCCTATTATTCTTAGGTTTGGTCGTTTCATGGTGTCCCAAATTTCCTGGACATTTTAGGTCATGACTTTGTTGGCTTTAGTGTTTTCTTTGACTGGTGAACCTATTTCCTCTACCATACCTTCTGCTTCTATTGTGTGGAATAATTTAAAGAGTATTGGTATTAAATCTTCTTTGAAGATCTGGTAGAATTCTGCAGTGAAACCATCTGGTCCATGTAGTTAGAGTTTTCCTGCCTGGCCCACAGTCAGGACAAATCTCTCTTACCTGCCAGACCTATAGTCGCTCAGATCCAACCAAGAAAGCACACAGAAACTTATATTGCTTATAAACTGTATGGCCATGGCAGGCTGCTTGTTATCTACCTTTTCTATCTTAAATTAACCCATTTCTGTTAGTCTATACTTTGCCACATGGCTTGTGGCTTACCAGTGTCTTTACATGTTGCTTCTCATGGAGGCGGCTGGCAGTGTTTCTCTCCAGCCTTCTACTTCCCAGAATTCTCTTCTCTCTTGTCCCGCCTATACTTCCTTGCCTGGCCACTGGCCAATCAGAACTTTATTTACACAGAGCAATATCCACAGCACTTCCGCTTTTCTTTTTTTTTTTTTTTTAAGGAAAGTTTTAACTTTTACATAGTACAATTACATATAACAAAACAATTATCAAGCAAGAATTACAGTTACAATATGAAAGAAGGTATCCTATCTATCTTATATTTGTGAGTCTAAAGTTTTATATCTAACTTATCTTGTATCATAATTGAAGAATTTATAACTATCTAGTCTTCAACCACATCAAAGACCTCAGAAGGATATAACATTACCTGAGAACCGGGAGAAGGATGCAAGCATTTTTTAGGAGTCTTGCAGGGTAGACAGAAACAGCTGGCAGCCTGGACAGTCACCTAATGTTCCTTTGTAAAGTTGGGGCATTTGTCTTCAGCCCACAGGGCTAGAGTCTCTCGGTCACTTCTCTCAATGTCCTGTAGAATGTCTGGCAGTTTCCTCTGTGAAGCAGGAACCTGAAGGACTATTTTGTCCAGCAAAGTTTAGTGGTCACCTTTCTATGGGTCCTGCATGTCCAGTCGATCAAGCAGTCCAGGTAAGAACAGTTTCTTGCCCAAATGGCTATTTTTGCCAAGGTGAAGATAAGATATGAAGTGTCTTCAATGCCCATCCTCCTCTCTGAAGTAAATTGGTGCTGCCAGGAGCAGACATGTCTCACTGTCCAGAAAGTCTAAATTTTAAAAGTATTTTAAATGCCATATTCTGTAGGTCTTTGAAGTATTTGAAGATTACCTACCTATCTGAAATATCTCTATGTATATCTAGAAGACTTAACTAACATGGCTACGAGTATGATTATCATAGATGACTAATTATTAATCTACTTTTAATTATCCATTTCAATTTAAAATGAGCTATACAAACATAATACCTTAAACACGATTAGAAATATACACAGTATAACAAAATTAACTTTAAGTTTGTATCAATAGACTAAAATCTAAACCAATGTAAAACATTTTAAACAAGTTGTTGCTCTTTAGAAGTAAGTTCCCTAATCTACCCATTCATCATATTATATCTATATCATATTCCCCTTTCTTCTTTAGAAAGAGATCTCATTTATAATCAACCTGCTTTAAAGAAAAATATTGGTTTTTCTCTGTCCCACACCAGAGGGCTCTTCTGATTTGGGACACAAGAATCTCTTAACCCTTTCTTTTAGCAATATGTCTGGGTTTAGAGAAGGAGTGAGCCAATTCCATCTCCAAAGCCAGCTTGATAATTTTGGGAATGTGGGCGTAGTTTTTCTTACTACTTCCTGCTGGAGGGGGGCGCTGTATCTTATGGGGACACAAAGAAAATTTTAGGATTATGGAGTAGTCCATTAGGGTGAACCTCTGAGCCAGTTGCCTTGAAACCATTTTTGATGTTGGATCATCTCAGCCATGGTGTCATCGGAGACCTTTCAGGTGGTCTTGGCTGATCAAACCTGATGTATCTTAACCTGGAACAAATCCACAGCCTATGGTTTTCTGTGGAAACAAAAGCAGAGACTCCTTTCCAAAGCAACATATCCTTATATCCAAATTTTGAAGTGAAGTTACCTTTAAAATTTGCATATTTGTTTAACGCAACAGTTTTTACCATCAAATCTTTTTCTGTAGTTAAAAATCTCAAAGACAACAGAAACCAGATTCTCTGTGTAATATCCATCTTTGTAAGACAGAAACGCCTATGGCTGTTGGCTCCGCCCCCCTCAGCTTTCCAGCATGGCGGTGGTACAGTTTACCGCCAGCTCTGGGTCTGGAGCCATGTGTACTATCAACTATCAGAAGCACTTCTATCAAAGCAGCGCATCGCCCAGAAACTTTTTTTTTTTTTTTTAAACTAGCAAAGGCTAAATCCACCACGCAGCAGAGTAAAGTGCCGCTTGTAGACTCCTCATTCCTGCCACACTGCAGGTCAGACGCACACGCCAGGAACCCGCAATAGTAGCTGAAACCGGCGGGCTGCTGCTAACTTGAGAGAGACAATTAGGAAGCTGTTTTTAGCTCCGTCTTAGAATCTTTTTTCTCAGGTTTTAGGTGGAAACTCTTGCCGACACGTTGGACGCCATGTAGTTAGAGTTTTCCTGCCTGGCCCACAGTCAGGACAAATCTCTCTTACCCGCCAGACCCATAGTCGCTCAGACCCAACCAAGAAAGCACACAGAAACTTATATTGCTTATAAACTGTATGGCCGTGGCAGGCTGCTTGTTATCTACCTTTTCTATCTTAAATTAACCCATTTCTGTTAGTCTATACTTTGCCACATGGCTTGTGGCTTACCAGTGTCTTTACATGTTGCTTCTCATGGAGGCGGCTGGCAGTGTTTCTCTCCAGCCTTCTACTTCCCAGAATTCTCTTCTCTCTTGTCCCGCCTATACTTCCTTGCCTGGCCACTGGCCAATCAGAACTTTATTTACACAGAGCAATATCCACAGCAGGTCCAGGGCTTTTCTGGGTTAGGAGACTTTTACTGACTGATTCTATTTCCTTAGGGGTTAATAGACTATTTAAATGGTTTATCTGGTCTTGATTTAACTTAGGTATGTGGTACCTATCCAGAGAATTATCCATTTCTTTTAGATTTTCCAGTTTTGTGTAGTAGAGGTTTTTGAAGTATGACCTGTTGATTCTCTGGATTTCCTCCTTGTCTGTTGTCATGTCCCCCTTTTCATTTCTGATTTTGTTAATTTGTATGCTCTCTCTCTGTCTTTTGGTTAGTTTGGATAAGGGCTTGTCTATCTTGTTGATCTTCTCAAAGAACCAACTCTTTGTTTCATTAATCCTTTGTATTCTCTTTATTTCTATTTTATTGATTTCAGCTCTCAATTTGATAATATCCTGGCATCTGTTCCTCCCAGGAGACTTTGCTTCTTCCTGTTCAAGGGCTTTCAGGTGTGCTGTCAAGTCACTAGGGTGAGATTTCTCCAGCTTCTTTATGTGGGCATTTAGTGCTATGAATTTCCCTCTTAGCACTGCTTTCATAGTGTCCCATAAGTTTTGGTATGGGGTGTATTCATTTTCATTGATCTCTAAGAAGTCTTTAATTTCTTTCTTTATTTCTTCCTTAACCCATTGGTGATTCAGTTGGCCATTATTCAGTTTCCATGAGACTGTAGGATTTTTGTAGTTTGTTTGTTTTTGTTGTTGTTGTTGTTTTGTTGTTTTGTTTTGTTTTGTTTTGTGTTGAAATCTAACTTTAAACCATTATGGTCCGATAGAACACAGGAGATTATTCCAATTGTTTTGCATCTGTTGAAATTTGCTTTGTGGCCAAGTATGTGGTTGATTTTAGAGAAGGGTCCATAGGGTGCTGAGAAGAAGGTATATTCTTTTTTGTTCGGGTGGAATGTTCTGTAGATATCAATTAAGTCCATTTGAGCCATAACATCAGTTAATACCATTATTTCTCTGTTAAGTTTCAATTTGGCCGATCTGTATGTTAGTCGTAACAGCCACAGAGATGGTAAGAGAAATAGACACAGTGGGAATCCTACCAGCTAAAGTAGTATAGAAATAGCAGAAGGCATTACCAAGGCAGCAGGATTTCCTTCCCCTTCCTATTTCTTCTTAGTGTTTTGTCAACCAAACAAATTACTTCACTTGGTCCGTCTAGGACTCATTTGTTAATACTAGTCCTTATTTTTTCAAAGCTACTTTTGGATTGTTTGGAAGAAAAAGATTGTCTTGTTCTTTCCAAAGTCAGTGCTTTCTGTTTGTGCTAGCTCTGATATGCTTCTCCTAGGATCTGTTCCCTTGTCTTGTCTTCTTTACACAAGGTAAGTGACTGCTGCAAGCACCATTTCCCAGGCTCGGCAGCAAGCTTGGTTCTGGCTTGCATAGGTCATGAATGGCAGGCCTTGCATGCAGTGAGAGGACTGATTATAAGGAAAAGCCAGGTAGTTTTATCCAGTATCTGCAGATCCTTGGCATTAGAGATGACACCAGGAGCATCTGCTAATTTCTGCACAATCTGTTGTTCTTCAAAGACCAAAACGTTATTCATTTAGTTTTATGAATTAAATTTTCTCTCTTTAAATGTTCTACCAATAATCTTATCTGATACAGACTTGAGGGATCCAATGCCATAGCCACACTCTTAAACAATTTTAAAATTATACTGACTTCAGTGTCCAAAGATGACAAATGAAGGCCTACCTTGTTGAATCTCCCAAAATTTTAAGTGAAATCTATGAATATTTAGGATTGTACTGAGGACTCATGTTCTTTAGTGAAATAGCCAGGATGTTAAGCAAAATGCTTCTTTGTAAGTAGTGTCTGTCAAGTTGTTAATAAGATGCATTAAATGTTACACAAAAATTAAGTTGTTTTAATCACAGATATTGTAAAACCTGAAAGATTATAAATGTGTGGGTTTTTTGTTTTGTTTTGTTTTGTTTTGTTTTTTGTTTTTTGTTTTTTTTGTTTTTCCCCCGAGACAGGGTTTCTCTGTGTAGCTTTGCGCCTTTCCTGGGACTCACTTGGTAGCCAAGGCTGGCCTTGAACTCACAGAGATCCGCCTGGCTCTGCCTCTTGAGTGCTGGGACTAAAGGCATACGCCACCACTGTCTGGCTTAAATGTGTGGTTTTAAAATTGAATTTATAGGTTTCTGTATCTGGAAGTTATCCTGTCCTGCCCAGTCTTGCAGCCACTCAGACCCAAATAAGCTCACAGAGGCTTATAGTATTTTCAAACTGTATGGCCTAATTGCTCAGACTTCTCTCTAGCTAGCTCTTACATCTTAAATTAACGCATTTCTATAAATCTGTACTTTGCCACATGGCTTGTGGCTTACCAGTACTTTACATCTTGCTTCTCCTGGTGGTGACTAGCAGCATCTGCCCCACTCTCCTTCTTCTCTCTCTCTCTTGGATTTTCCTGCCTGGCTCCATCCTGTCCTGCCATAGGCCAGTGCAGCTTTATTTATCAACAAATCAGAGCAACACATATTCACAGCATACAGAAAGACATCCCATAGCAGGTTTCTATTTAAATTATACAAACAAATAACTAAAATCCTTCCACAGGCAGAAAATTAAGAGCATGGTGCTGAAACACAATTATTATCGTTTATTTGGATGACAGCAAACTTCCAAACCCCTTTGAGAGTTAATCAACAGTCAGAAATACAAACTACTTTGAGATTAAGGCAAGAAATGTATGAGACGTATATTATAAAAATGTACCTATATTGAATATCTCTCATCTAAAAATTTTCATATATGCTCAGTTAACACCAAATTTGTAAAACAAAAAGCACATGAGTTTTTTTTGTTTTTTTGTTTTTCCCCAAGACAGGATTTCTCTGTGTAGCTTTGCACCTTTCCTGGAACTGACTCTGTAGCCCAGGCTGGCTTCAAACTCACAGAGATCCGTCTACTTCTGCCTCCCGAGTGCTGGGATTAAAGGTGTGTGTTAAAGAAATAAATTAAACAACTTTTAAATGACTCAACAGAACTGATTGTTCCCTCTGGGAAATTCATATGCAGTATGTGTTACAGTCTATACTCTGACCAAAATATCCTCAGTTCTTGATATTTTGTAAAAATTGGGTGTGCATGTGTGATATGTTTCTGATGTTGAGAATTTAACCCCAGGTCAGTTTCCTTAAAGCAATGGCTCTTCAGTTGTCAGAGTGGTTGCCTGGATGGAATTTTACAAGAAGAACAACCAATGTAAGCATATATTTAAGTGTTTCTAAGATTAAATAGTCAATCTGGGAAGAAAAACTTAATAAGTATAGAAATATTTCTGGAAATTTGTAATGAGACAATGTATGTTACATGCCTAGATAAGCTGTTAAAGAGAATGAAAAATCTTAGTGTATAATTATAAAAGGAAAAAATAATAAAATAAAAAATAATAGAATATTTAAAACTAGTGAACAAACTCACAATCTTCATGAACAAGTTTTAATATTTCATTGTTAATATATATATGTATGAATTTTATTTTTTTAGAGTACTTCACTACTTCACATATCATGTGTGTCATGAGGAAATTCTGGTTAGTACAAAAAAAGTAAATGTTTTAAAGTAACAACTGCCATTTAAAGAGGCTATAATTATCCTGCATATTTAGAATAAACAAATCATTCCCAATCTGTAGATAAAAAAAACAGGTTTCTCTCTACTTTCTCTTCCTTATATACAGACATACATACTGAACACCCACAATTAACCTAAGTAAATGTAAAAATTCTGAATGTGGGTGTTTACAGTTGAAACATTTTTTATTCACTTAAGCTTTAATGGAGTACTTCAATAACAAAAAGAGTATTGAGCCCTTCTAACAGACAACTAACAGTGTTAATTTCTTGGGTAACATTAATTGTTTATTCCTGTGATCAAGTCACACAACAAAGTAACTTCCTCTGGTGTGAAACATTCAGAGCCTTCCTTGCTCTGTGACCAAGAAAATAACTTCCCAACAACCTCCTTAACACACTCAGCAGAGTCCCAATTGTAGCATGAATCTTAAAAGTCTTATTAATAAAATCAAACCCAAGGCCAGTTATTGGGGTAAATGCTGGAAGATCAGAGAAGCAGAACAAGCCACAATTTCCTCACCTCATCAGTTCCTCAGCTGGTCTTGTTTCCTCAGACTGGAAACTTCTGTGTCCTCATTCCAATGGGTCTCAGCTGAACTGCTGCTCCAAAGCCTAAAAACTTAACCAGCGAAATGCTTAACTAGCTCTGGTGCCTGGTTTCACGCCTTATATATCTTTCTGTTCTCTGCCATCACTCCCTGGGATTAAAGGCTCTCTTTCTGGGATTAAAGGTGTGAGTCACCATGCCTGGCTGTTTCCAATGTGGCCTTGAACTCACAGAGAGCCGCCTGGCTCTGCCTCCTGAGTGCTGGGATTAAAGGCATGTGCTACCACTGCCTATCCTCATGTTTAATACTGTGGCCATCCTGTTCTCTGATCCCAGATAAGTTTATTTTGGGGAACACACAATATTTCGGGGAACACAATACCACCATACCCAATCAACTCCTGCTGCCATTATTCCTTAGGTGCCTTTGTACTCACTCACCCTATTGCTTATCTGAAATAACATTTCAAGTGATTAAAGCTCATTTATTGATCACAGAAAATACACAAGATACACAACTAGATAGAAATGGTCTGTAATTCCACAATTACCTGTTACCTTTTTAGCATGATTGTTAGAATCTTGTTTCTACCCAATTATACATTGAACTCTAAGGTATTTTAAAATAAATGTTGAAAGATGCTGTGCAATTTACTCAGATCTACTTTTTACTAGTTTTTTTTTCTATTCTATATTTTTTCTTCAATAATATTTCAATTATTGTGTATTATTCTCTTTCCATGTATCAGAATTGATTTTACAATACATTGTTTGTTACATTCCCCTTTAAATTTTGTGTACCTTCAATATACTTATAAAACTTAAATTCATCGATCTAAAGGTAACATCATTGAACAGTTTTATTTTGCTAAGACTGCCCAAACATGAAAAAAACAAAGTTCTACTTGAATAATGTAAGCACAGGCTAAGTTTATTCTATTCACAACAAAACAATAACCTATTGGTACTGTTAATGAAGTAATTCTCTATTGTTTTAACTTATGAATGGTAATTGCTAGTAAACTGGCAAACATTGAAGCTTTATATACTTACTTTGTATATTGTGACTTTGTGTCTTTGCAACTACTGTCCAGTTGTTTTGTTTTTCTGAAGTACTTACCTATTGATTCACAATGTTCTTTAGAGATGGGTTGATTATACATGGTCCCAAAGCTAGTATAGAATTCACTGAGTAGCAAAGGATGCTCTTGAACTCCTGATTCCCTGCATCTACTTCTAAGACATGGGAATATAGGTATGAATTACCATGTCTGGCTTCTAAAACTTTGTAAATAAAAGTTAGTACTTCTTTTTCTTTAATATTTATAGACAGTTTTTGTCTGGCTTGTCATTGTTCCTTATATTCTATGTGATATTCCTGCTAGACCATGATTAAGAGGATTATATAATACTATTCATTATTTTTCTCTGACTTTATAACATGTGTATCCATTAGTCTTGAATTCCTTATTATGTTGATGGGTTATATTGTATTCTGTCTAATTTCTACCTGTAAATAATAATGAAAACTGTGATTTAAGGCAGACTCAACATTGTCTATTTTATACAGAAAAATAAACTCTTTTGAGGATTTAACACTGTCTATTTTATACAAAAAATAAACTCTTTTGAGGATTAAGTGGTTTATACAATGATTTTTGTCAGTGTTAATAATCAACTGTCCCATTTTATAGGCTACAAACCCATAAAATTTTATTTAGAAACAGTTTTATGGGTGGTGGTAGTACACACCTTTAATCTAAGCACTTTGGATGCAGAGTCAATGTGTTTGAGGCCAGGCTGGTCTACAGAGTGAGTTCCAGGACAACTAGGGCTACACAGATAAATCCTGTCTCAAAATAAACAAAGAAAAGAGATAAAAATAGTTCTATATAAAAATTGTGGAGTGCCAGATCAAAAAGATATCACACATTTACAAGAGATCAGCAAACACCAGTTTAGTAAGTATATGTCTGAAAGTAATTTGATAAAATGTGGAAAAATTCAAACAAATGAACTACAGGTATTTTCAACATACTATGTTATGATTTCAGCTACTTTCAGTGCTTATTTGGTGGTAGAGAGGTAGCATTAACTCAAATTAGTAGTTACTGAGTGTTATAAATGTATGATGACTGTCTACCCATCACTTAGCTGGTTATATCCATCGTTTAATCAGAAATATTCAGGCTAGCAAGTTCATAGATTTATTGGTTTAGGTAAATTCCCTTCCTTAAAGAAGAATTTCAATAGTTCAGGCATGTTGATACAATTCAGAAAAAAAGAATAGACAGAAACTTAATTCAGTCATCCTAACTTACAGATCCATGGTAGTGGGTCTTCCTGCAGGTTCGTTGGATAGGAAGTGAGCTTGAGTGGTACCATAGAGGATAAGCATTGGGTCCTCAGCAACAATGTGACAGGCAATGTGGTGTTTCTCCAGATGACAGTGGCTTAGGAGTTTAAGAAAAGACAATGGTGTCTCATATGCAACTTGGACTGCAAACATCATTGCTGATCATAGCAGATAATGAGGGAATACTTGTGGGAAAGTGAGTTCCATCAGAGGAAAAACCACAGCATGGGTGTACTGATGAGATCTCAGAAACCCTCAAAAGAGTACTAGAAAGTTGACAAATGTGATAATAGGTGTCACAGTAACATTCTACTCTGTGCACTCCACACGCTTCAGAATGTCTCACCTTTCCATTATGCATTTAGGGAAGAAGGAGGGTTTGTTTATGTTTAAAAATATACAAAATTTACATGGTCAATACGCTTTGAGGATTTTCTACTACCAAAGCATCTCATTCTCTGTGTTGAAACCTAAGCAAAAATATACTTTCAAATGTTTACCGACTTACATTCCATTGTAACTGTTTACAACAACTTTGTGACTTAAATATGGAGATGATGTCAGAATACACAAGAGAATTCTACTCCTGTGGGTAAAACAATCATGCCAAATACCCTTTAAAATACTAGTGATATTAAAAAACACACAATTATTTATTAGCTTTATATTAAACAATAATTTATGTATCTGAGACCTAGCTCAGCCTGAGAAGAAAACATATATAATCTTTGCAGGGTGCACAAAAATCTCATTCAAAACTAAGTTTGTCTTTAGACTCATGCTAAGAGAAGTACATTTTTACTGGACATACAACAAAATTTGGTGAGATTTTAATTTTTCCCAGGCCATATTAATATTTGTTGTATTAATATACTTGACAGTTTATGGTATTTTAATGGTATAAATTAAGGGTATCTTTTTCCTTCAGGGTCAGAGTACATGCCAGGTTAATCACCAAAGACAGAAGTTACTAATTACATTGATGGGAAATCCTAGATTAACTTGCCTATAATGACACCATGGTCTTCTGTGACACATTTTATCATGTTTGATGGAGAAGTGAAAAAAGCTGTAGACTATGGTGGAAACTTATAGGGATGGACATGGGGTATGAGGCTGCATAAAGATTATATTTCTTTCTGGGGTTTCCAAAGTTATATTCACCTTTAATATTAATGATTAAGTAATAAAATTGTGTGCTGGTCCCATACAAGACTCATCCTACACACAAGACCTACCCTAACAAGCCTAAGAGGGGCTCTCTGATCTACTGGCTGTAAACAGACTCTGGGACCCGAGAAATCACTGTCCTTGGTTATGTCCCCACTGCTGAATCCACCAGGCTCCAGCAGAACTTCAAACCAACAGCCACACAGACAGCCCTGGCTAATCTCAGTGGATGAAAAGCAAAATGAATAGTTAGAAATGTGGTCGAGAGAACTGGGAGCAAAAAGACTGACAAGGGTAATGGACAGGCTGAAGTAAGAGTGAGGCTTGTGTATCTGTGAGAGGTTGTCTAAAACCAAATTTAGTGATTAGAAATAAGAAAATTGTACTCTCTTTCACATTTGCCTTGGCAGCTTCACACGTGAATCTTGGACTATAAGCTTCGAGGAAACACTGGCTTACAGTCATGGGAAAACATGAAATAATTAAAGCAACTATATTTCTTTAAGGTTTTTATTCAAAGGGAGTCACTAGAAAATATAATTTTTAAAAAGGAAGTCATTGCTTTAACTTCTCACCCACGAAGTTGTGTACACAAGTGCGTGTATGGGGATGGCAAGTTTAGGTGTTTTCCCAGAACCTAAAATATGAAGGAAAACCTTTTCCCATGGTAGAAGTTAGGTGACGATGGCTTTAAAGAGATAAGATATACAATTCCCGTTCACCAATATGTGCTTTTATAGAAGATAATTTATTCGGCATCAGTAACTGGTCTAATATACATTCATTCAAAAATTACGGAAATTGAGTTTTGGAAATTTGCAACAGCCCTTTGAACTCTAAAATTCTGTGTGAAAATTCTGTCTCCCACAGCTTCCAGAACTACATTCTCCAAGTGTCTACTTCAGAAGGTCAGGAAGATGCTTGCTGATTTATTATTCACTCAAACATTAAACAAATGTTCACTGTGAACGGACGGTGTGGAACACCTTGCATTGCCACCTAGAACAGTTTTTTAAAGAGGAAGAAAAGCCCAACCCTGACATGTTCATGCTTTCCTGACATCACACTTGTCAAATATCTTTGATCATGCTCAGAAAGTATTTGTCAAAGTATGACATAAAACTATTATCAAAATGTTTTAAGAATCACAATTGAAAAGTATTTAATCTCATAATTAAGTGTTTATATATCTGCATAACTGTTAGAATTAGCAAAGTAGAACATTTACCAAAAACTAAAGCCTAAGCAGGTAAGGGATATGGAAAAATCCATGCAGCCTGCAAATTTGATCTCATTGCTTTAAAGATCAGTTATTATGGGACAAAGTGAAATATGAGGGGGAATTCTCATGATGAAACCAAGCTAACTTCCTACTTAGTACTAATATTCTATTTCTGGAAATTTTGCATTTCATTTCAAAGAGACACGAAAAACTGAAATTATTAAAGAAGAATTCAAACTCTTGAGAGCTAGAAGTCTGAGGTGAGGAAAAGAATGTGAGGTTTGAAATACCAAGTAAATTAGTCTGGGCGTGAACTCTGGGAAAGCCAGGGATACCCTAAAACCACCTTTACCAGACTCATGATGTTCTGAATACCTCTATTCATGACTCTTCAGTTTCATATGCCTTATTTTAACCACAACTTTGCTCCATGCAAAATCATTTTAACAAAAGTATTTCATTGGAAAAGACTCCGTTGTTTGAAGAAGAAATTTCATACAACTAACTACAAATTATTGGTCCTACTTAGTGTATCCATATTTGTTTGAAGAAGACAGTCATCCTGTCACATGGAAAACACTTTGCAGTTTCAGCCTTTATGAGCAACAAAATGAACTCCATTGGTATAGTAAATAGCACAATACTGAAACTTAAAAACATACATTTAATCACTTGTCTTCATCTATGTTTTCCAATATGACAAATACATGGCCACAAAAATTTTGCTTTGAATGTTTGGCATTGAGTTGGACAAATATTTCCAATTAGTGCTCCAGAAGTCAACTCTCCTGTCCAATTTAAATTAGTATCATTAAGCTATCATCTGTGTGAGAGAAAGAATTAAACTTAACACATCTACAAGGCAGTACAGCTAGCCAAGCTCCTCAGTCTCTAGGCAGGCCGCACCCCCCCCAAAAAAAAACACAAAGTAAATAAATACAATAATTAATGTCACTTTCAGCTTTTGCTGAAGCTCAGTGCTACTCTGAGCTTGAATGGTGCTAGTGGAAGGAGTTGGAAAACAGGAAATGGAAGGGGAAAAAGAGGCCCTTTCATGAATTACTGGGTCTCTAGACTCCAAGCTCCTTTCACCTCTGAATTCTCTGCATGGAAATGTGCTAATTCACCTTTACACTGGAAAAATTAAGACATGCACCAAATTAATAGTCTAATATAGTTGAGGTAGAAAGGGTAGTTTCATCTTTTTAATAATCTTCTGCTGTCAAGGTTTGTCTGAAGAAATAAACTTCTTTATTAAAGTCTCTCTCAGAAAGATGCTGTTTCTGAGGATTAGGAAGCTCTGACGAGAAGTCTCTTGGCTTATTTTCAGGAGCTTCAGCGTGTTTTTAAAAAGATATTTTAGAAAAAAAACCTACATTTTTGGGTTACTAATTTCCATGAAATCTTTGAAATTACTTCTTTTTTAGATTCAAGGTCCTTAAATGGAAGAAAAAAATGCATTTGTAGTGCATAGTCTGTTTTTAATTTTTCCATCCTACTTCAGTGGCCTACAAGCATGAACAGAAACCTAGAAACTATTTCACACTAAATGCACTGTAGGAAGGGAGTGGTGTTAGTGGTTAGAGAAGGGGATTTGTATCTTAATTTCTTGAGTTCTATTTCTGGCTTAACCTCTGACAAACCTGTGGTTGAGAACAGTAACTTACACATTTGTAGACCGATTTGTCTACCTGAGAACAGGCTGTAGTGAGTGACTTCTGCATTCCTCAAAAATACTATGGATTTTATTACCTATGTAACTGAAACTAAAGTTTTCTTTGAAATATATCTCATGCCCCAACCTTTCATAATATAATCATTACAGTGTCTCATTTCCTTGATTTTCTTCACTTTGTTCAATTGATCATACCATATGCAATAATCAAAAGTCATTGCAGTTATGCCCATCATTCTGTATTCAGCCCACATCTCCTTATATCCTAAAGTTTACTTTGCTATAAATAACTGGAATTCCTGCCTGAGGCGACCTTAGACCAAAAAGGAATGTATTTGAAATAGTTCATCAGTCTCCTTCATAATCCTAAAACGAACTGTTCTAACACACAGAAAGAACACGAGAATTGAAGTGAACTTTGGTCCTCAGCTTCAAATCATTTCAAATTATTCCACTGGTGTATTCCTTGATGAGTCCTCTTTGAGGAGTCCATATGTCCTTTCTCTAAATTCTGAATTCCAAATTTTCAAAGAAACAATGCAGTAATAGGTGCAGTTTCACATCCACATCAGTTCTTTGAGTTCTGAGATTATGTTGGTGCCCTCACCTCATTATTTAGCAGAATGACTATCATAGCGACTATGCATGTAGAACAATGTCCAGAAGTGAGTCTCTCATTCTCTACTTCACTTGTCATTTACCATTCATTCAAACATTGTCACTGCTTTAGAGGCAGTAGGACCTGGGAGAGTGGAGCTGATAAATGAGGCAGAATAAAATCTCATGCAAGAGCCTACTTTCTTCAGAGCCTCAGACAATTTATACTCTTGGGTAAAGTTCTCAATAGTGCAAGCAAAAGTTGTATGTGGCCAAAACATGTCTTTACATGGAAACATATAAAAGATAGTTTAAACATTTAATTGAATAGCAACAGCAAGCAGTAATAAGTAATCTGGAGTAAACTCACTCCTGTTCACTATACCTGGGAGGAACTCGAGAACACATTCCAAGAACAATTTCCTGTTTTGGAGAAACTGAGATCAAAAGACACTTGTTTTCTTGGAGTGGTCTCATAAGGGCTCAGAATGTTCCTCACATGACTCCATTCCCGGGACACTACCTACTATAGCAAAGGCTTGGAATACAAATGGGATAAAATGGTGTCCCTACTGCCAAGGAATGAATGGCTTATTTTGTAGGCAAGATAAATAACTAAGTAACAATACATTTTACATCTTCTAGAAGACAGGTAAGAAAAGAAAGGAAGTATACAGAGGATAAAAATTAATTCCTTCTGAGAAAAATTATGATAGAATTGGCAACTTCAAGTTACAAATATTAACAAAACATCAAAACAGACTACGCTTAAATAAAATAGCTTTTAAAAGTAATGTAAGAATTCTGAAGCATGTACTCCTCACATTTTATTTGGAGGTTGTAGGATCTTTGATGTGAGGGACCTAGCTGAAAGAGGTGGGTCACTTCAAGTGGGCTTTGAATCTTAAAAAGCTTACTCTAGTTCTGGGCTAGGTTGTTGCTGGTTTGAGGTCATGATACAAATCACCAGTGAGAGACAAAGTGCACAAGTGTGTGATCCTCTGGGGAGCGTTCTCCTTGATTCCACAACAGAGTCCTGTTTTCATGCATTGGAATAATCCTTCATCATCATCCTTTTCACAAAATGTGCTCTCTTCTTTGCCCAGCTGACACTGGATCTCAGCTCTTTTCACATATTAAAAGAGAGGGGGGGAATTAATTTTGTCCTTTAACCAATGTTGGGGATCATTATTTCCCTGTGTTTGCAAAAAAAACTCATTAACATTGAGGCTTTTAGCTTTAAATTCTTTGGTTCTCCATTAGCCTCATTATTTTTGATGACACACACCATAACTATTACATTTTTCAACACTAATTTAGGATTTTACTCTCCCCATTCACCTCTTCTATGGGGGAAAAGGTATACTCAACAACAATGTTTTTTAATGAAATTGACTGGAAATACATAGTCATATTCACAAAACAATTTCTTTTAGTTTTCTAAATTGTAAAAATCTACTGATCATCATCTGTGCTAACATTTACTCTATTCCTGTTTTCCTCTATTCAATACAAATTAACGTTCTATCAAATATGAGTACTGAAATCTTAAAATTCTTAAAGTGACTAGAAACATGGCATGATGTTTTGGAGTTCTTGCTGCTCTTGCAGAGGACCTGAATACAGTTCCCAGCACCCATGTCGACATAACAATTGTCTATAACTCCAGCTCCAGGGCATTCAACACTCCTAACCTCCATAGAATCTGTCCTCAAGTGCACATGCCCACATGTAGACATACACCTGCACATAATTAAAAATACCTCTTTTAATCTCCGATTCAGAGCCCCCATGTTATGAAAGATTTGCCATATAATGTGTTCCCCCAAATGGTATTTCATTTTAACACAGACTCAAAGTGGTAAGACCAAAGATTGTAGAATGAAACAGGGACACTATGAGCCAAAGTAAATTGTGATTTTAAGACAAATGTATGAGGAATTTTGTCACATGATAAAAAGCTGAATCAGCTTTCCAACTTAAATTCATCTTCCTTTCACTAAACCACTTTCTCTCCACCATCTTAAACTGTATTATTCAGTCATTACTGATGGTATGAGTAGGAGCTGCTGGGAAATAGAAGTGTGTCTTGGCAGAATTTAGGCTACTGTGTGGCATGCCCATGAATGGAGATACTGGGCCCCTGGGCTGTCTTCTCTCTCTTTTAATCTCCATTTCAGAGCTTGTAGAGAAACTCAATATTTCCATTTTTATAAAAATGTTGGGGCTGGAGAGATGGCTCAGAGGTTAAGAGTACTGGCTGCTCTTCCAGACGTCCTGAGTTCAATTCCCAGCAACCACATGGTGGCTCACAAGGTGGCTCACAACATGACTCACAACTATCTATAATGAAATCTAGTGCCCTCTTCTGGCCTGCAGGCATACATGCAGACAGAACACTGTATACATAATAAATAAATAAATCTTTAAAAAAAAGAAACCATTTGCTGGGCGGTGGTGGCACACACCTTTAATCCCAGTACTTGGGAGGCAGAGCCAGGCCACTGTTCTTTCCAACACTTGCAATGGGATTAAACTTATCCCATTCAATGAGCCTAAGATGAAATGGTATTTGTGACTCTGTTAATAAGAATAGGAAGGGGAAAAGTCGTTTTTTTTTTTTTTTGTAAAGATCTAAAACCAGCCATCCCTAGAGCCCTTTGAGCATTTGAGAGTGCTAACACAGCAGCAGGAGAAAGCTCATTGTGGTGGTATTTTATTTGTATGTGAATTAATAAAGTTTGCCTGGAGATCAGAGGACATAGATGGCCAGCATAAACAAAAGTCAGGTGGTGGTAGTACACGCCCTTAATTTGACCACATGGCAGGCAGAGTCTTTGTGCTTTCAAGGACACAGCCAAAGGTGGTGACTCTCACCTTTAATCCCAGTACCAACCATAAAGACCTGGAGGTCTGTACAGACAGGCAATGATGAGGAAGTGAGGTGGCTGGGCTAAGAGCCAATGAGAAGGCAGAACAACAAGGCAATAAAGGTGCCAGTTAGACAGGAAGA
Organism: Onychomys torridus; assembly: GCF_903995425.1. Taxonomy (NCBI): domain Eukaryota; kingdom Metazoa; phylum Chordata; class Mammalia; order Rodentia; family Cricetidae; genus Onychomys; species Onychomys torridus. Next base: position 89,647,624 of record NC_050448.1, on the reverse strand, counting down.
AGCTGGTTCTCTTGGGAAGCTACAATGACATGGTGAGCTAAGGTTTGTAGGTGGCTATCACTCTGATTTCTATGGCTTTCACCCTTGTATCTGGCACTGTGTTTCTTATTTACTAAGACTGTTTACAAATTTGTCTACAGCTCATTCTTTTTCTGGAAAATTGTCCATATACAAGAGGAGTTGTCAGTGTAGTGGAAGACAGTTTGCCTAAAGTGCCAATTTCCCAACTCATTTTCAAATTTTTCTAAAAAAATTTGAGAAATGCAATTTGAATGATCCCACAGGTCATGAATAATATTATGTAATGTAAGGGCTTTCCAATGCAGTTTAAAACTCACCAGGGTAATTTTATAGGAAACAAAATACTCAACAAAAGATATTGGCCCTGTCATGTTCAGATTCGGGGTCAGCAGTAGAGGATTTTGTTAAGATATGGCTGGAATTATTTTTTAGCCAACATTAAGGTTACTTCAGCATTGATTCATATTTGTGTACCTAATAAATTATTTTGCATTTATGTAGATATTTTGTTTGTTTTGCTTTGTTTTTTATTTAAAAGTTTTTTTTCATTTTACATACCAACCACAGTCCCCCCCTCCCTCCCCTCCTCTTGCTCATACCCACTCCCCCCCCACCCCCATCCACTCCTCAGAGAGGGTAAGGCCTCCAATGTGGAGTCAACAAAGTCTGGCACATCAAATTGTAGCGGGGACCAGCCTCCCCCCGCCCTTCCAGGCTGAGCAAAGGTATCCCTCCATAGGGAATGGGCTCCAGAAAGCCAGTTCATACACTAGGGATAAATCATGGTCCCACTGCCAGTGGCCCCACAAACTACTCAAGCTACACAACTGTCACCCACATTCAGAGGGCCTGATTAAGTCCCATGCAGGTTCCCCATCTGTCAGTCCAGAGTCAGTGAGCTCCAACTAGCTCAGGTCAGCTGTCCCTGTGGCTTTCCCCATCATGATCTTGACCCTTTTGCTCATATAATCCCTCCTCCCTTCCCACTGGACTCCAGGAGCTCCACCCAGTGCTTCCCTGTGGATCTCTGCATCTGCTTCCATCAGTTACTGGATGAAGATTCTCTGATGACATTACAATAGTCACTAATATGATAAGGGAAGGCCAGTTCAGGGACCCTCTCCATTACTGCTTAGAGTCTTAGCTTGGATCATCCTTATAGATTCCTGGGAATTTCTCTAGCACCAGCATTCTCCATAACCCTGTAATGGCTTCCTCAAGATATTTCTTTCCTTGCCCTCCCTCTCTGTCCCTCCCCCAGCTCAACCATCCAGTTCCCTCATGTTCTCTTGCCATCTCCCCTTATCTTCTCCATCTCCCTTCACCATTCCCAATTTACTCAGACAATCTATTTTCCCTTCCTAGGGGAATCCATGCATGTCCCTCTCAGGGTCTTCCTTGTTACCTAGCTTCTCTGGGGTTGTGAATTGTAGCCTGGTTATCCTTTGCTTAACATCTAATATCCACTTATGAGTGAGTACATACTGAGTTTGTCTTTCGGGGTCTGGGTAACCTCACTCAGGATGGTATTTTCTAGTTCCATTTGCCTACAAATTTCATGATGTCATTTTTTTTCACAGCTGAGTAATACTCCATTGTGTAAATATATCACATTTTCTTTATCCATTCTTTGGTTGAGGGACCTCTAGATTATTTCCAAGTTCTGGATATTATGAATAATTCTGCTATAAACATATTTGAGCAAATGTTCTTGTGATATGAATGTGCATCCTTTGGCTACATGCCCAAATGCTGTGGATATTGCTCTGTGTAAATAAAGTTCTGATTGGCCAGTGGCCAGGTAGGAATAAAATAGCCCCATCACAGTCTATGAGCTGGATCTTAAACTTTCTATAATTTAAGGTAGAAAAACACCATGTCCAAAGATGAAAAATGTGAAAAAAATGATCAACTTGGTGCTGTGGGATGTTCTGTATGTTAAATGTGTTGCTCTGATTGGTTAATAAATAAAATGCTGATTGGCCAGTAGCCAGGCAGGAAGCATAGGCGGGACAAGCAGAGAAGAGAATGCTGGGAAGTGGAAGGCTGAGGCAGTGAGACATTGCCAGCCACCGCCATGAGTTTCGATGTTAAGATACCAGTAAGCCATGAGCCATGTGGCAACTTATAGATTAATAGAAATGGGTTAATTTAAGATATAAGAACAGCTAGCTAGAAACCCGCCATTGCTGTGGATATCGCTTTGTGTAAATAAAGTTCTGATTGGCCAGTGGCCAGGTAGGAAGTATAGGCTGGACAAGAGAGAAGAGACACCGCCAGCCGCCGCCATGAGAAGCAACATGTAAAGACACTGATAAGCCACGAGCCATGTGGCAAAGTATAGACTAACAGAAATGGGTTAATTTAAGATAGAAGAAGTAGATAACAAGAAGCCTGCCACAGCCATTCAGTTTCTAAAAATGTAAGTTTCTGTGTGCTTTCTTGGTTGGGTCTGAGCGACTGTGGGACTGGCGGGTAAGAGAGATTTGTCCTGACTGGGCCAGGCAGGAAAATTCTAACTACAAATGGCGCCCAATGTGTTGGCAAGAGTTTCCACCTAAAACCTGAGAAAAAAGATTCTAAATGGAGCTAAAAACAGCTTCCTAGTTGTCTCTCTCAAGTTAGTGGCAGCCTGCTAGTTTGAGCTACTATGGTGGGTTCCTGGCTTGTGTGTCTGACCTGCAGTGTGGCAGGAATGAGGAGTCTACAAGCAGCACTTTGCTCTGCTGCATGGTGGATTTAGCCTTTGCGAGTTAAAAAAAAAAAAAAAAAAGGTTTCTTGTCTATGCGCTGCTTTGATAGAACTCCTTCTGATAGTTGATGGTACACATGGCCCCAGACCCAGAGCTGGCGGTAAACTGTACCACAGCCATGTTGGGAAGCTGAGGTGGGTGGAGCCAGCAGCCACAGAGGCGTTTCAATCTTACAAAGATGGATATTACACAGAGAATCTGGTTTGTCTTGTCTTTGGAATTTTTAACTACAGTAAAAGCTGTTGAGTTGAATAAATATGTAAATTTTAAAGGTACCTTGACTTCGAAAATTGGATATAAGGATATGTTGCTTTGGAAAGGAGTCTCTGCTTTTGTTTTCACAGAAGGCCAGAGGCCGTGGATTTGTTCCAGATTAAGGTACATCAGGCTTGATAAGCCAAGACCACCTGAAAGGTCTCTGATGACACCATGGCCCAGATGATCCAATATCCAGAATGGTTTCAAAGCATCTGGCTCAGAGGTTCACCCTAATGGACTACTCCATAATCCTAAAATTTTCTTTGTGTCCCCATAAGATACAGCGCCCCCCTTCAGCAGGAAGTAGGGTAAGAGAAACTACGCCCACATTCCCAAAATTATCAAGCTGGCTTTGGAGATGGAATTGGCTCACTCCTTCTCTAAACCCAGACATATTGCTAAAAGAAAAGGTTAAGAGATTCTTGTGTCCCAAATCAGAAGAGCCCTCTGGTGTGGGACAGAGAAAAACCAATATTTTTCTTTAAAGTAGATTGATTATAAACACGATCTCTTTCTAAAGAAGAAAAGGGGATATGATATAGATATAATAGGATAAAAGGGTAGTTTAAGGAACTTACTTCTAAAGAGCAACAACTTGTTTAAAATGTTTTACATTGGTATAGACTTTAGTCTATTGATACAAACTTAAAGTTAATTTTGTTATACTGTGTGTATATTTCTACTCTTGTTTAAGGTATTATGTTTGTACAGCTCATTTTAAATTGAAATAGATAATTAAAAATAGATTAATAATTAGTCATCTATGATAATCGTACTCGTAGCCATGTTAGTTAAGTCTTCTAGGTATACATAGAGATATTTCAGACAGATAGGTAATCTTCAAATACTTCAAAGACCTATAGAATATGGCATTTAAAATACTTTTAAAATTTAGACTTTCTGGACAGTGAGACATGTCTGCTCCTGGCAGCACCAATTTACTTCAGAGAGGAGGATGGGCATTGAAGACACTTCATATGGAATTTATCTTCACCTTGGCAAAGATAGCCATTTGGGCAAGAAACTTGCCTGGACTGCTTGATCGACTGGACATGCAGGACCCATAGAAAGGTGACCACTAAACTTTGCTTGACAAAATGGTCCTTCAGGTTCCTGCTTCACAGAGGAAACTGCCAGACATTCTACAGGACACTGAGAGAAGTGACTGAGGGACTCTAGCCCTGTGGGCTGAAGAGAAATGCCCCAATTTTACAAAGGATCATTAGGTGACTGTCCAGGCTGCCAGCTGTCTCTGTCTACTCTTGCAAGACTCCTGAAAAAATGCTTACATCCTTCTCCTGGTTCTCAGGTAATATTATATCCTTCTGAGGTCTTTGATGTGGTTGAAGACTAGATAGTTATAATTTCCTCAATTATGATAAAAGATAAGTTAGATATAAAACCTTAGAATCACAAATATAAGATAGATAGGATATCTTCTTTAATATTATAACTGTAATTCTTGCTTGATAATTGTTTTGTTATATGTAATTGTACTATGTAAAAGTTAAAACCTTCCTTAAAAAAAAAAAGAAAAGGGGAAGTGCTGTAGATATTGCTCTGTGTAAATAAAGTTCTGATTGGCCAGTGGCCAGGTAGGAAGTATAGGCTGGACAAGAGAGAAGAGAATGCTGGGAAGTAGAAGGCTGGGGAGAGACACCGCCATGAGAAGCAACATGTAGAGACACTGGTAAGCCACAAGCCATGTGGCAAAGTATAGACTAACAGAAATGGGTTAATTTAAGATAGAAAAAGTAGATAACAAGAAGCCTGCCACAGCCATACAGTTTCTAAACAATGTAAGTTTCTGTGTGCTTTCTTGGTTGGGTCTGAGCGACTGTGGGACTGGCGGGTAAGAGAGATTTTGTCCTGACTGGGCCAGGCAGGAAAATTCTAACTATACCCAAAACTAGTATTGCTCTGTCATGAGGGAGATTAATTCCCAGCTTTCTGAAAAACCGCCATACTGATTTCCAAAGTGGTTGTACAAGTTTTCATTCCCACCAACAGTGAAGGAGTGTTCCCCTTACTCCATATCCTCTTCAGCATAGGATGTCATCAGTGTTTTTGATCTTAGCCATTCTGACAGGTGTAAGATGGTATCTCAGAGTTGATTTGACTTGCATTTCCCAGATGGATTAGGATTTCTAAATTGGATTATTTGGTATTTTGATGTCTAATTTCTTGAGTTTTTTTTTTTTTAATATATTTTGGAGATCAAGCCCCTGTCAGATGTAGGGTTGGTGAAGATCTTTTTCCATTCTGTAGGCTGCTGTTTTGTCTTCTTTACTGTGTCCTTTGCCTTACAGAAGCTTCTCAGTTTTAGAAGGTCACATTTTATTTATTTATTTATTTTTGGATTTTTTTAAGAAAAATTTTTCATTCATTTTATACACCAATCAAAGATCCCCATCTTCCCTCCTCCCACACCCCCAGGCCTCCCACTCCTAATATACCCCTGACTCCTCCCCTCCTGCAAGAAGGTAAGGCCTCCCATGGGGAGGCACATCCAGTAGAGGCAAGTTCAAGCACTTCCCCATGCCTCAAGGTTTCAGGAAGTATCCCATCATAAGTAGTGGGCTCCAAAATGCCAGCTCATGCACCAGGGATGGATTCTGGCTCCTCTGCCAGCCCCCCCCCCCCAGTAGATCAAGCCACACAATTTCACAAGACTGAACTAGGCCCTCTGCATGACTAGATCACATTTATTAATTATGACTCTCACTGTCTGTGCTACTGGTATTATTTTTAGAAAGACATGCATGGATCCCCCTAGGAAGGGGAAATAGATAAGTTCTTGTGAGTAAATTAGGAGCATTGGGGGAGAGGGGAAGGAGGTAAGGGGAGGTGGGAAGAGAACAAGAGGGAACAGGATGGTGGAGTTGGAGGAGAGATGGAAAGGGAGAGCAAGGAAAGAGATATCTTGATATGGGAAACCATTCTAGGGTTAGAGACAAAACTGGTGCTGGGGAAATTCCCTGGAATCCACAAGGATGACCCAAGCTAAGACTCTAAGAAATGGTGGAGAGGGTCCCTGAACTGGCCTTCCCTTATAATCAGATTAGTGACTACCCTAATTGTCATCAAAGAACCTTCATCCAGTAACTGATGGAAGCCGATGCAGAGATCCACAGTGAAGCACTGGGTGGAGTTCCTGGAGCCCAGTGGGAAGGGAGGAGAGATTATATGAGCAAAAGGGTCAAGATCATGATGGGGAAACCCACAGAGACAGCTGACCCAAGCTGACTCTGGACTGACAGGTGGGGAACCTGCTTGGGACTTAACCAGGCCCTCTGAATGCGGGTGACAGTTGTGTAGCTTGGGCAGTTTGGGGGGCTACTGGCAGTGGGACCATGATTTATCCTTAGTGCATGAACTGACTTTTTGGAGCCCATTCCCTATGGAGGGATACCTTTGATCAGCCTGGATACAGGGAGGAGAGGCTTGGTCCTACCTCAACTTGATATGACAGGCTTTGCTGACTCTCTGTGAGAGGCTTTCCCCTCTCTGAAGAGTAGATGGAGGGGTGGAGTGGGGGGAAGGTAAAGGTGAACAGGAGGAGGGGAGGAGGGGAACTGTGGTTGGTATATAAAATAAAAATAAAAAAACTTTTAAATAATTAAAAAAAGACCACCTTTTCACCCAAGGACAGAAGTGAGAAGTGAAAATCAAGAGAGGACATTAGGCAATGGTTTTTGGGGTTTTTTTGGTTTTTTTTTTCCGAGACAGGGTTTCTCCGTGTAACTTTGTGCCTTTCCTGGAACTGGATCTAGCCTGGGCTGGCCTTGAACTCACAGAGATCTGCCTGCCTCTCGAGAGCTGGGATTAAAGGCATACGCCACCACCGCCTGGCAGCAATGTTCTTTAAAAAGAAAATCAGAATATTATTTGGCAATGTGCAGAGAATGAGAGATTTTTGGAACACTAAGTCTTAAATGAGATGTCTTCATCAAACTCTACCCTCCTCTGTGGGCTCAGGGAACTGCAGAAGAGGAGGCAGAAAGATCGCAAAAATTAAAGGGGATGGAGGACAATGTCTTCCAGACACACCAGCACTGGCACAAGTATGAACCCACAGAGACTGTGGCATCATCCACAGTGCCTGCATAACCGAAGATAGGCAGGGTCCCAGTGCTGAGAGGGCAAGTGGACATGGGCTCCCATCTCTAATCAAAAAGCTGTCTCCAGTTGACATCCTTTTGCAAATGAAAAATTTGTTTGCTCTAATGGAGTTTCACTGGGTATATTAACCATACTTTACTTGGTCCTATTTGGTAAACACAAATCAGTGGTGTTTTCATAGAGTTGTTTTTTTTTTTGTTTGTTTGGTTTTGGTTTTTTGTCATATTGCTTTGGGTATTTTGCATGTTTGTTTGTTTGTTTGTTCATTTGTTGCTTGTATACAATGGTTTCTAAGTTTGTGCTTTTATTTGTGTTTCTTCTTCTGATTTTTGTTTCTTTGACCATTTGGCTCCTTTCTAAAGAAAGAGAGAGACAGAGAGAGAGAGAGAGAGAGAAAGAGAGAGAGAGAGAGAGAGAGAGAGAGAGAGAGAGGAGTTGAGTGTGGAAAAGTGGGAGGGATGTCAGGAGGGGAAACCATCATCAGAGTATAGTGTTTTAAAAAAATATGAAAAAAATCAGATGATTAAGTCAGTGTTAACATAAAGGTCTCTTCTATGCCTGGTATCTCAAAATCATAGACAATGTTATTCTGTGGGGATTCAGACTTGGGAACAAGAAAATGATGATTTCCAGCTATTGTTAGGGCTGTGACAAACCAGCTTCCCTTTCTTCTTTCTGACACATTAGCTTCATGTCTTTGGCCAGCATCTATAGCAATTAGGAAAGCCAATATGTTGGCTTGAAGTTAAGGTGAAATATTAGGCCCTAGACAATATTTATCTCCCACCCAACAAATGAAACCCTCGGGATGATGGAAACCTCAGTGAGCTATACCTGCAACCTTTAGACCACAGGAGAATAAGGGAGGGGGAGCACTGTGAGTTCAAGGCTAGCCTCGGCTTCATAATGAGATAATTTGCCTTGGTTACACAGTGAAGTCCTGTCTCAAATTCAAATTCAAAAACAAGAAAAGAGGAGGCGAGAAAAAAGGACTGGTTAGAAGAATGACAGGAGAAGAGAGAAGAGAAGAGAACTCCTTGGGGACTGTGACTCTTTAAATGCGCTCCTTCCTGTACAAACCAGCTGCACGGCAATCACTAGGCCAGTGATGTATTTAAGCAGTGTGATACTAAGGAACATGTCTTCACAGCGAGAGCAGCAAGTGTGTACTCAAAACAGACAATAAAAATCAAACCAAAGAGACCACGACATGATTTCAAACATGTGAAGCTGCTGCTGCTGCTGAATATGGGTTAGCATGGCCCAGCATCTGCCTTCTCTACTTCTTCTGATTGCCTGCCAACTTTGGGAACCACAGGAATTGACTGCAGGCAAACAAAGCCCTGGACATGGGCTGGTAATCTTTGCCACAAAATTAATGGGATGTTCTGAAAAAAACTCACCTTTAGGAGACTTCCACTCTTCTTTAATATGTTCTGAATTTTCCCTGAGACCCTCAGTCCCTAAAACTCCATGAAGTTGTGTAGCAGACAGCAGAGAACATATGTTTGCTTATCACACTGAAAGTGTAGGAACCAACTCTATCCAACACTGGTTCTTTCTCACACTTTTCTTATAAGCTCTTATAAATAGCATTCCATTGTGTCTATTTCTCAGAAACTATTTCAGTTCTCAATTCGATGTTCTAGACCTTTAGTATCAAAGTAATAATACAGTTGTTAGGTGACAGATGCAACCATCAAAGAAAAGGCCTATCCTCCCACACTCTGATTTTTCTGTGTCCTATTGTTTGACTAAATAAGTAGAAGAGGTTATCTCTGCTCTTTCAGCTTCTACACAATGAATTCTCTCCTGGTTTCATACATTATCTAGCAGAAACATACATTTAAAAAAGATAAGTATCTGATGTATATGGTAGGGAATAGATAATAGAAATATAGAAGATAAACTATGGCTAGAGAGGAGATTCATATGGATGTATTCCACACAGCGCTATGTTTCAATCAAATAAAAAAGGTACCTGAGCATCAGCCAATCAGAAGCAGCCAATTCATGAAAGCATGCCCAAGTAGGACGAAGCACCTAGCCACAGCCAATCCCCTGCTGTCTTCAGTTTGTTTGTGTTTGGCTTATAAATCTCACTTCTTACATTTCTGGGTTGAGCTCCCAGAACATCTCTTTATAAAACTCCTACATTCAAGAGCCACTCTTCACTCAATTATATGAAATTTTAATTTAGATAGTGTGATATTCAGTGTCTATCCACTGAAAAATACCTTATGAAAATTGAAGTAAAAAAACAATTTAAAATAGTAATAAAAACACCAAAACACAAGTTTTACATACTTTAGGGATTTTTAAGGGCATCCACACTATTTCCAAAATTAAAAAAAAAAAAAAAATAAGTATAGCCAGAGCTACTAATCATTTAAGAACCAATTACAGTAAAAAAAGAAAAAAAAAACTTTAGCATGGCATTTCTAGCTGAAAGTTTTTCCCTCCACCAAAAAGAAAGGCCTGTTCAGATAAATTTAACAATTATGTCTATTAATATGTACACATAATTCTATTAAATCATTTATTTTATTTACAGGTATATTCTCAACAACTGGAAAGGGTTGGTTATCTAGGAAATTACTAATACTTATTAAGTTCAATATATAAATTATTAGTTACATTGATTTGTTTTATCTTCAAGTACAACTTCAGTTAATCCTAACAGCTCATACCCAGACCAACTCAGACCACACCTGAGACGATATTAGACATATCATTTTTAAAAGTATCTTGTGATCTTGTCCAACTTCTTGATGATAGCCTGATGCATCATTAAGCTCTCTTGAGCCCCCTATGTGACACAATTGTACTTGAACCTCCATTGTACGGAAAAGTGCTTGCTAGGATGGGTGATCTATTTTTACTACATACTATTTTAGCTTTCATCCCAACTCCATCTTTTTTATTTTCATGGAGACTAGATTTGGATACTGTGTTCCAGATATAGATTTGTTTGCTGTCTTGCTAGAGATATCAGTTACCTCACTTTCTGGGGGGGGGTCTAAAAACTAAAAGCAAACAAACAAACAAAGAACCAGTCCACACAAAGTTTCTCTGTACTGCACAGTTTTCAAAAGCCATGACCTTTGCTTTATTTTATTCACATATTGAACATAGTGTTAGGGACTGTAATAATATATTAATCAAATGATATTAGAGTATAAAACATTGATTATTTTAGAAATTTCCTGTACAGAACAAAATACAAAAAAAGAGTAACTATGAGAAGTTTGAAATTAGTATGTATAATTTCATACTTAAAACTATTACAAAAACAATTTAGCCTAGCAACCCCAGATCAAAATACCACTTTTCTTTGATTGTGTGCACATAAAAACTATTCTATAGAATTCAGCAAGCAATTTTAGTTTGCATAGATTCAAAATATGAATAAAATAATCTAATTGATCAATGCTCTCATAAAAGAATATGCACTAAATTGGCTATCAGGGTTAGTCTGATGGAGATAAATAAGTTCAAGCAGTGCTTTCTGCTTCTATGTACTGCAGGCATTATTTGAGTAGCATGAATACTTTCAGAGTTAGTTGTGTTAAATCACACTGCCACACCTTTTGTTCTAATAATGAAAACAGTGGGTGCTGAGCCCAACTGTTCAGTCACTATAGGCCTGAAATGATTGACTTTACACCATCAGAACAAGCCCCTCCACCTCTGCAATTGTGGTTTGGCATGTGTGGATGAAAACTTTATGAAGGACTTGTGACTACATAATTTAGGTGAAAAAGAATAGCTATTATGGCTGTGAGACCCTTATCATTACACTGCATTTCCTGTGATTATTTTTTCAGTAACTGGATCATGAGCTCTTATAACAGCTCATCAAAATAAATCCTTGAAAGGTATCAATCAAAAAACCAAGCAGTTTGTCTTTGTGTGTGGAGACTTTAGAGGTTTTTAAGCAAGCATAGCCTTTTGTTAGTGGTATACAGGGGCAACCTTTTGTACAATCATTAGAGAAAAGATGTCTTCAATGCCTTCCAGTTTCACGGTGATATCTCATTCTCCTCCATTTCACCTTCAAGGTGAAATAAATTTGCTTATATACCTTGTTAAAGAATTTTGAAAAACTGTGCCCCATTTGTTAAGTTTTAATATAAAATCCTTTTCAACAGCAATGAACTACACGCATTTTGTATATTCATATATTCCTGGAGTAATATATTTAACTCATTCAATACATGGCACACTTCTACAATATCATCCAGTTCACAAAGTTTGTCAGTCATCATTATCAAACTAATGAGAAAAATCAATTTCATTTCTGTTAGAAATACCAGAAGCTATTTATTCTAATTCTACTTTAGGTATATATTATGTCAATTAAAACGAATGCACCAACACACACATGCACATGAAAACCCCCTCTAATCCTAAAATAGATAGTTAAGTGAGAAAGTGAGACAGAAAAGGAACCTCATCAAAGTAGAAAAGAGTGATACTCTTGTCCTCATGAAGCAATCCTTGCTTTTCTTTGACTGGCAACTACATCTCTGTTGGGTGTCCTAGAGAAGTTTGGATTTAGTGGCAGTGAAGATTCTTAGTGAGCAGGAAATATGTCTTCCTTAATAACATAGAGGAGGGGCAACTTTGTAAGGAGAATTTAGGAGACAATACTGGAAATACTTCTCCAAAGGAACATTATCTGGAAAAAATGGCCCATATATGGAAGATCTGTATATGACGTTCCCTAAATGCTACTGATGTCTTCAGAGTTCACTGCAAAGCTTTCAAGTATGCTACAATGAATGCACATTGTATTTTGGAAATGACTTTGATAGATCAACAGTCTTTGAGTTGTTTCCTAAATTTGAAAAACATATTGATATACTTAGCTCATGCATTTCCTTTTTTTGATCAATTTTAGCAACATTAATTAAGTATACACTTACTGGACAAATGTCATTCTAAGTGCTTGGGTTGAACTGACATGGTAGATGGTGCTATATCCCATTTGTTCCTTATTCCTGTAAGAAAGAATTTGTTCCTGCTCAGATCGACTATGAAGCATTAGGGGGATATGATTCTTCAGTCTGTTGTCTGACTTATCCACATGACTTACTTTGACCAAAAAAAAAAAAAAATAGTGAGTGGTTCTACTGTGTGCCTCAACAGATAGACACGTTGAAAGTTTTACTCAATAAGCTATTCCTGTCTTTTGCATTTACAAAAACGGACCATGGAGGTACAGCCCAGCAGAATCTAGCAGGTAGAGTTCAGCTTTGCTTCAGATGAGCCACAATCTTCATGTAATGTAGACAAAAATTAAATATGTTTGCCAGAGAATGATAATGGCTGTATAGCATTCTCTGTTTCACCAACTACATGTAGAGCCAATGAGCAATGCAGGCAGCACTTTACTTTCCTAGAGGCAATGACCTATGTGGTGGTATTGTGTTCCCTGAAATATTGTGCACGCTAATAAACTTATATGGGGTCAGAGAACAGGACAGCCACACTATTAAACATAGAGGATAGGCAGTGGTAGCACACCCCTTTAATCCTAGCATTCCAGAGGCAGAAATCCATCTGTTCAAGGATACAGCCAAGCATGGTGACTCACACCTTTAATCCCAGGGAGTGATGGCAGAAGCAGAAAGATATATAAGGTGTGAAGACCAGAAAATAGAAGCTTTAGCTGGTTAAGCTTTTAGGCTTTGGAGCAGCAGTTGAGCTGAGACCCATTCGGATAAGGACACAGAGGCTTCCAGTCTGAAGAAACAAGATCAGCTGAGGAACTGGTGAGGTGACGTAGCTATGGCTTGTTCTGCTTCTCTGATCTTCCAGCATTTACCCCAATAACTTGCCTCAGGTTTGATTTTATTATTAAGAACTTTTAAGATTCCTGCTATAGACCTATATATATTTGTGTGGGTCCAGCATCTCTAATCTGAACATACCAAATTAGAAATTCTCTAAAATCCAATACTGTTTTGAGTACTTATTTATTGTCCAATATAAAATTGTATTTCTGATCTCCAGTGGTGGGAAGCAAAAACACAAAAAAATAAAAACAAAAAACCCAAGTGAGTACACTAAAATAATTGGGCAAAATTAATGCAGGAGCAACAAAATATAAATGAAGCATAAATCGTGTGTCTAACCTTGAGGTCAATTCTTAAAAGTCCACATTTCATATATACAAATGTTTCATAGTCTGCAAATATTAAAAAAAAATCCAAAACAGTTTCCAAGTGTTATAAATGAGGGAGAAACATCTGTGTGTCTAAGCAAATAGTATAAAGCCACTATGTATGTAATCATCACTGACACTTAAAACTTCATTCTTACTCTTTTTAGCTTGATTTTTGATAGGAAATTCTTTTTGTTGCAGGAAACAAAAGTAGTATGTGATTAAAACCATCATAGATTTTACTTCCAGCCACTTTGCACTGGTCCACTTGAGATAATAGCAAATACATTTCTCTCAGTGAAGTGATTATTTCACTTTCATGAAAAGTAAATAATCTATCTGTAGAAAACAAATGTTTGAAGTCAATGGTACTTTTACATATACTAAAATTATGAAAGACACATTAATTAAATGAAAGATCTCTTTGTCATGTTTTATTTTTAATTTAACAGTTTTATTAATTCTTTGAGGATTTCATAAATGCCTATAATATATTTTGATAGCATCCACCCTATTCTCTTCCCCTCAATTCCTCTTAGATCCCCTACCCAACTTCCAACTTCATGTCTTCTTTTACTTAAATTTAAAAGCACAGTTATTCCAATTTGTGCTGCCATATGCCCATGGTTGTGGAGACACATATTGGAGCATTGCTGCTTTACCAGGTACCATGCCCCTAAAGAAAACCAACTCTTCCTCTTTTTGTAGCAGTCAACTGTCCACAGCTCCACAGCTCCACAGCTGTGTGTTAGTGGTTTGGAATCCCTTCCCCTTCCATGTATGAATGCTGACTATCAGGATCTTAATTCAGGCAACCATAGCTGTTGTGAATTCATAAATACAGTGGTTCTGTTATATCCAAGAGACACTGTTTTGCCCAGTTTTCCCTGACCTCTGGCTTTTACAGTCTTTCCATCCACACTTCCACAATAGACCCTGAACGTTGTGGAGAGGGTCTGATACAGATTTCCTACTTACTGCAGAGCTCTACTCAATCTATTAGTTTATGTATTTTGACCAGTTTTGAGTTTCTGCATTAACCATTATTCCAGGCACACAGGAAATCCTCTTTTGAGGTCTGAGAGCTGCACTCATCTATGGGTATAGAAATTCAAATTTAGGGTGCAATTTGATACTATGCATCTTTACCAAAATAAGAGCAGTATGTTTACTCCTGAGACCTATAAGCTATCAAGCCTCAGTTCTTGGCCAAATTTATATAATCAGATATGCATTCTCCATTGGCTCTTTTGGAGTAGGCCTTCAATCCAAGCAAAAGTAGTTGATAACACCTACAATCTTTGTGCCACTATTGCATTCATGCATCTTTCCTGGCTGGTCATTTTGGGATATTTTAGAATCCATAGCTAAGTAAGATGGTTGATGACTTTTCTCCCCTAGATATCTGTATAGCACCTGGTATTATGAAAACTAGCCAGCAGGGAGGACACTTCTTGGTCATAACTAACTTGATTTATCCATGTCTTTTGAGCAAAGTGTGTGGTGTCTTTAGCAACATCAACCTATCAACAAGAAAAATGGCAATAATCTATATTGTTTGAGGTGCCTCTGGGACACTCCTGACCAATAACTCAAAGGGAGGCTTCCCAGTTCTGGCCCCATACTTTTTATTTGGTAACCTGCAGCTTCTGGGAAGAATATTTACTTCAACTCAGATATTTGAGTGATTATATATATGTATGTGATAGAATAGATAGAATGTGGAGGAAATTCATAAAATAGAAGATTTCCTTTATGGCTTCCTCAAACATCATTGATTGAAGATCCTTCCTCCCAGCTCTTGCTCTTCCTTTCCCTCCCATTCCTCTCCCACTTACATCTACCTCTTCATTTTTTTTCTTTCCTCTTCATATTCCCTATGTTCTACTATCTTCTACACTTAAGGTTATTTCTTCTCTTAACTGACAAATGACCTTTCAGTTTCCTAACTTCCAAACTAAACACACAAATCTAAAATCTACACTGAGATCCACATATCAGTGAGAACATGCAATGCTTGTCTTCGGGGATCAGGTTATATCACTCAACATAGTGTTTTCCAGTTTCATCCATTGACCTGCAAATTTTACAATTTCAGGTTTTAGAGTTAAAACACATTCCTTTGCATACAAGTATCACATTTTCATTATCCATTCATGAGCTGAGGAACATCTAGGATATTTCTATGTGTTACCTATTATGAAGAATGCAGCCATGAACAGAGATGAGCATGTGTCTCTGTAGTAAGATATATTCCAGAAGTGGCAAAGCTGGATCAAAACTAGAAATAGATCTACCATAAACAAAAGTATAGTTTTAATTTCCTATTGTGTGCTTCCTAAAATGTAGGCTTGTTTAAACCTTACCCTAGAATTCTCTTTTCTTTTATGCTAAGACCCTTTCATTAAATGCATGCATTTTGGATGGCTATGATTATTGTCATTGTACCCAAAAGATGTTTCTCCTGTTGGAATTACAAGAATCAAGAGAATGTAAGTCATGCAGTCCTTTCTTCATTGTGTATTACAGATAATTGCAATGATTGTCTGAAGGAGACTGTGGCCTAACTTAGGAACTTTTTGAATATTTTATTCAAAACGAATGTGACCACATTTCTGTCAGTGACATTAGGAGATACTAAGGAGAGCCATTTTTAAAATATTGTTTACATTCTAGAAATCAATGGAAAATACTCACAAATCAAGTAAGTTAAAGTTATATGTACACTTACACATACACACACATACACATATTAGAGAGAGACAGAACTACAGGTAGACAGACAGACAATTCAGTGTCAATGGCAGACATGTAAGAAAAGTCACTCCTTTACCTTTTATAACATACTTTTGCTGATTTAAGTTGATAGTTCACTTTGATTAAATGATAAAACTTAACAATATACTTGAAAATTTATTTCCTGACTCTTTAATGTACAACTACCAATGTAACTGAAATTGCAGATTACCAGGATATTTTAGGGTAAATTATGAAACAAATTAGCAGAGTGTCACATTGCTGCATTCTGTAATCCTTGATGGGGGAAGAAACTTCCTTTGTCTCAGCTCAAAATTGGCCAAGACAACATATTTTTAGACATCTTATCTCACCTGTGAGGGGATTAACTTCTGCTTTGGGGGTTTTAGCTCTCCCACCTAAATTCCACCAAGTTCAGTTGTGTAATTTCTGATAGTGTGTGGTTTGTGCTTGGTAACAACAGCACTAGAAAAGTGACCCAAGAAGAAATAGTTTAGTTTTAACTAGCAACTGGACTCACTATAGTTGATATTTTCTTAATAAGTGAATAAAAATAAAATGAATGAAAGGGAAGAAATGATGACATTTCCTTTCTTTACTATGTATTATTTATTACTTCATAAACAAATAGTTGAGTTGAAATCTACACCATGAGCTGGCTCAGAAGTTTCCCAGATCTGGTCCCTGACAAGTGAAGTGTAGTGTTCTGAAGTACATTGGCTCTTCCCTGAGTTTTTTCTCTTGTTAACATACATTTGTTCCATAACAATACCTCACTTAGTTTACTTAGAATTTAAGTTCATTTACATAATGTAAGAAAGCCTGTATTCTAGAGCATTTTCTACAGTGTTTTGCAATATTCTACAGTATGTACTCTACAGTATTGTAACTTTCTCGGGTTCAGCTTTCTTAACACACTCAGATGAGGCTTACTCATTTTCACTACTGTTCTGTTTCACAATGTATAAAATAGTACATTGTATTTATCCATTCCCATGGTGACAGATATTTGGATATGTTTATTACCAGTTTAGTGGTGGTACAAACAATTTTATTGTCTTCTTTAATATATTGCTAGAAGTTTCTATAGTACATATTTGGAACTGAAATTGGTTCGATATAAGATATGTATATGTTCAAGTCCATACTATAATAGAATATCATCTTTTTTCATGTGGGATTACTAAGGAAACTCCACAAACCATGTAACTATGCACATCAATTATTATTCAGATCCTTGTGAATATTAAATGTTAGTAAAGGTTCCATTTTTGTGCTTCTAAGTATAAAATGAAGCCCATTGTGGCTTATTTTGAAATCTCACTTATGTTCAAAGGCATATTTTCCCCCCTCCCATAATCATTGTTTAGATTTTCCTTATCTTAAGATCTTGATGTTTGACAGTATTTATTTATAGATATCCTAAATGCTCTGATTATCAATCTCCTTTTGCATGTGTGTTTTGTACATGTCTTCTTTTAGGGCATGTTAAGCCCCTTTGTCTTAAAGTTTACAAAAATATAATGTATAATTAAAGTGTTTTTCAATTCTCTTCAATAATTCTAGCTGATTCTTATAGTAAAGACAGAAGGATAACATTTTATAATTTTTGACACTGTTTAAAGCAGAAAATACCAATTAAAGGAAAAGATCAGTTCTAAAATCAATAAGATCTGCTATTTAAAACCAAATTTTTTTCTAGGGTAGTATTGTTTGATCATGGTTTAGAACATATTAATTTTCAGAATATTTTATTTAAAATAAAGGTATTTTCTTATATGAAAGTTTTGGGGGTATTCATCCATGCCAGAGCACATGTGGCTGTTAGTGGATAAGTCAAATGTTGGTCCTTGTCTGAGACATGATTTCATTTACACTACATACACCAGACTAACTGGCTCTTATCCCCTAGGACTCCCCAGTCTCCATTCCCATCTCCTTATAGGAACACCAGCATTAGAGATGTGTGCAATATGTCACATAGGTACTGTGGATCCCATCTCAGGTCTTCAGGCTTGTGTAGAAGGCACTTTGATCACTGAGCTCTTTTTCTCACTCCATTATTGTAGGCTCTTGACTCTATGTTTTGAGTTGAGATGTTCTTGGTAGTTTGGGGTACTAGAGAATGCAAAATCAATATATCTTTGCAACCACACAATATAAAACGGTGAAATACATTGACAGAGCTATAGTAAAATACTAACCAAGAACATAAGATTGAGTCACCACTGGGTATCTTAGAGAGCTATAAAAACATACTCCAATTTTTATTCTCATATTTTGCAAGGTAAAGTGAAAACTGGGTCTTAAGTTTTCAAAGCAGTATCACTAAGTGAAATGAGTAAAGTGTGTGTAGTAACTGAGTTGACTAATGTACCACAAAGAATGCCCACTTTCCCTATAACTTCTGATTTTAATAGAAAATGAATCAAAAGAACAATGAAATATTTCTCCATTAATGAAAGTATTAGTTCAAGCAAAAAGAGTTGGAATTGTAAGTTGTAAATAAACTATTGATAGTAAGGCTTATTATACATTTTAAGTCATAGAAAATGTGAGTTTGTTCAAGGGGAAAACCTCACATATTTCTGCAGAGTTTTCAGTTATGTGTTTGCCATTGTCTGCCTGGCTCCTTCATATGGGCTGCAGCTGGGAGTTATACAACATCAAAACCATGAAATGCTTTTCTGCATAATTCCTGATGCACTTCTTATGCAGAACCTCACAGTAGCAGAGCTGTTAGCATAAGCCTTAGATGAATTATACATTTTAATGTAGTTTTTGAGAAATGACCTTTGTATTTTTCAGCAATATCAAACATCTGATATATTATTTTCTTTTTTATATTGAAAATAGATGCAATATATTCTGATTATGGTTTCCCTTCCTCAAAGTCCTCACGTCCCCATCTTTCTTCTCACCTTCTCACCTTCCCTCCTCTCTTCTTTCCCTTCTCCACATCCATGCCCTTTCTTGCTCTTTCTCAGAAAACACACAGACATCTGAAACAGAAAAAGAATAAAATTAAAAACAAACAAATATGGGTAGGACAAAGCAAGCCAACAGAAAAAAAGATTAAAGCACAAGAAACACATCTAGACACACAGAGACACACACAGAAATCCCCTAAAGACATAAAATCAGAACCCATGAAGTAAACAAACAGAAAAATCTCCAAGCACCACTGAGTTGATTTTGTATTTGCCGTCTACTGCTCAGCATAGGCCCCGCCTTTAAGTGTTGTTTCCAGAACCAATGAGACTCCATTGGAGAAAACTTACTCTTCTTTTGTGAGTGGTTATCAGATGGAGATAGCTTATGGGTTAGGGATGGAAGCTTGTGTCCACTTATCTTCTCAGCACTATGATCCATCTAGCTTAGACATGTGCTGGCTCTGTACATGCTGCCACATTCTCTGTGAGTTCATATGTGCATAATTTCTGTTGTGTCTAGGGCTTGTTTCCTGCTGTAGGCTGCAGGAATATATCATAAGAACTCAGCTGGTTATGGCAAAGTCACTACCTGGAGGAATCAGGGAACTCCTTCAGAAGAAGCCAAATCCCAAGGAGTTTTTGGTGTTACTTGGCTTGTTATATATCAGCTGTATTCTGTTATGAAAATCACGTGTGCCTTCATAGTTTTCTCAATTGACTTTTCCCTAGAAGAGCTAACAGTGTGGACTGATCACTCTCTGGACATACACATTCCAGGTATTTAGAGAATTGCCTCAGGAAAGGCTTTCTTTGGAAGCAGATATCTCCCTTAGTCACTTTCAAGGACTACAGGAAACACCACCCAGGTGGGCGCCCAGCTTCCAAGGACTAACAAATAACAGCCCACATGCAAGTCTCCTGACTTAACATAAATTCCACAAGGAGACACCGCCCAGGTGGGCACCCAACTTTCAAGGACTAACAGTGATAGCAGCCCACATACAAGTCTCCTGACTTAAGGTAAATTCCAGAAGGGGACACTGCCTAAGTCAGGTGGACATTAAGTAATAGCTTTACACACTTTAGCTCGGACCCTCCCTTTTTATACTGGGACTTGCAGGGCAGAAGACAGAGTAGAGAAAAGAGAATGGAAGAACTAAATGGGTAAGAACTTGAGGGGAACAGACTGAAATGGGGAAGAACTATATTGAAGGGCTAGAAGAGGGTTCCAGAGGAACGAGATGGGAGATGAGGAAGAGCCATATGAGGAAAAACAAGATGATCCAGATGAGAGAGAAGGAGATGGGAGAGGAGCTGATAGGGGAAAGAACTAGATGGATGAGAACCTAGAAGGGACAGAACTAGATGAAGGAATTAAGACAGAACCTAGAGGGGACAGTAAGTAGTTAATTATAGAGAGAAATCAGGCAAGAAAGGAGCTAGACATGAGAGCAGAACAGAAGCTGTGCAGAGAGAAAACTATCACAGAATAATAAAATGTATAAACTAAGGAGTTTCGTGTACATAGTTTCATTTCTTTTCATCAAAGATTAATTATCAGCTGGTTGTAGATTCTTCTGGTTGGAGATTCTTCCTGGACCCTGGGAAGGGACTATCAAGGGGCTGGACCCCCATAGTCCCCGATAGTTTCCTTGGTGTCTTCCATCTCCTCTTGCTCTTGAATTCTTCCCAACTCTTCTGCATAGTTTCCTGAGCCCTGAAAGGAGAGATCTGATGAAAACATCCTTTATAGAGTCCAGCATCCCAAAGTCTCTTACTCTCTGCACTTTGTGATTGTTGGTCTCTGTATTTATTCCCATTAACTGCAGGAGGAAACATCTCTGCTGATGACTGAGCATGATCTATGAGTATAGCAGAATGTCATTAGGAGTCACTTTTTGATACATTTATTATGTGTTTTCAAAGGCTCTAAAATTTGTCTATGAATGTCCAAGGGTTGATGAAAGTGATATCAGGCACATGCTGACACTGTAGTCTGCAGGAGAGACTCATCTTGGCAGCAGACTACAGTCTATGTCTCAGTTATATAGAAAACAGCTTTCGAAGTTATTTTCATCTTTAACATTAGATAGATAATATTAGTCTTGGTTATACTGCAGTGACAGACAAGCCTCATGGCTTTTAAATAGAAGCGTTCCCTTTTTACTGACTTTCCATGTTTGTCATGGGCTGTCTGGACTTTCCATCACATCTGCTGACTGTGACACAGGTAGAGAGAGAAGTGACTGTATTAAAAGGTGTGATTAACTGAAACCAAGGGAGTTTCCATAAATAAATACTTAAGTCCAGACACCCCATGTCACTTCCATTTGCAAAATATTAGTTGACACTCATCATACAACTCCACCCAAGCTGGGGGAGTGTTAAAGAACATTCCCACACAGGGCTGGAAAGAAATGCTCTACGAAAACTAGTGTAGCATGCCGACAACCACTTTGCTCTTCAGGATTTTCTCCTAGCATACAGGAAGTCTCTAGCATAGTGCTCTTGGCATATGGTAAACATTTTCCTTAAGTTCCCTTGGGCACACAACCACTGTACTAGCAAGCAAGGATGGAAACACATAGGAGCTGGAAGTGTTTTCATCTACTTTATGGCCTACCTTGCTACATTTCTTCAGTGTACATATTTTAAAAGTTTGTAAAATGTCAAGTTTTAATTTAAGTGGCATTACCATCACTCATCACAACAAAACATTATGTGTGGTGGTATTGTGTTCTCCAAAATATTGTGCACCCTAATAAATTTATTTGGGGTCAGAGAACAGACAGCTATTAGATACAGAGGCTAGAAAATGGTGGCACTCACGCCTTTAATCCTAGCATTCCAGAGGCAGAAATCCATCTGTTCAAGGATATAACCAAGCATGGTGACTCACGCCTTTAATCCCCAAAAAGCAAGCCTTTAATCCCAGGGAGTGATGATAGAAAATAGAAAGATATATAAGGCGTGGGGACCAGAAACTACAAGCATTTGGCTGCTTAAGCTTTCAGGCTTCTAGAAGCTGTTCAGCTGAGATCCATTTGGATAAGGACTCAGAGGTTTTCAGTCTGAGAAAATAGGATCAGCTGAGGAAATGGTGAAGTGAGGTAGCTGTGGCTTGTTCTGCTTCTCTGATCTTCCAGCATTCACCTCAATACCTGGCTTCAGGTTTGTTTTTATTAATAAGACTCTTTAAGATTCATGCTACAATATGAGACCCAGTAATTAAGTCAGAAAATCAAAGAAGCTACAGCTTTAAAATACTCTGGATATATTCCAGATTTATGAAATATGATGGAAAATATATTAATGTAACAAAGCATTAATTAATAATTCAGATGAAGAATTTTGAACAATACATTTCTACATTTCAATTAAAAAGATATTTTGAGGACTAGAACTAGAAAATCAATTTTATTGCTCAAGGGCCTACAATTATTTCCTAGTGGAACTAGGGTCTACCCAGTCTCAACTCTTTTTACTCTCAGAGAAAAGACAAATAATTTCCAACATATTCTGTTGTCTAAATTTCTATACTCCTAGATTTTTCCTTACAGAGTGAATTTCCTATTATGAACAGTTTTGCTTGTTTGAAATAGGTTCTTTATATGCACCCAGGCTGGCCTCAAGTTTGCCATCTACTGCTTCAGCCTCTAAATGCTGAGATCATAGGTAAAGAACACTAAGCACAGCAGGGATTATGTTTCTTACAAAGGGAAAATATTAAGTGCCATATTTCCAAATATTTATGACTGTAGCTGAGAGGACCAAGCAGATGCCATAATAGGCTGCTCAGTCTTCTCTCAGAGATCAGACCTCAATTTCAGTTTCCTGAGACGGAACAAGCAGTTTCTGAGAGCACCACAAACAAAGGACAATCAATCTCCAACATCCCTGACAGCAAGGACAAAGAGGAATGGTATTTACAGTATCAGGTCAGGTCAGGCCAGGCTTGAGCCATGGGCAGCAAGCTCAATGTGATAACCAAATAAGGGCGAAGCCTAACCTTCCCCCAAATGGAAAAACTGTAGCCTTAGCCAAACCCTACTAGCACTGGTCAATTAGGACTTACTAACATGATTGCTACTTGCTTAAGCCAATCCTATCTAAAATGACCTGCCTTGGGACTGACTGCCCTTGGGCTATGCATAAAAGGATCCTGCAAGCTCCTCTTGAGGCCACTGCTATGTTGCCTTTGTGTGGGATGGCTGACCCCAGCATGCCAGAATCTTTCTCAAGATAATCAATGCTCTTGCTGACTGCATAGATGGATGGTGATCTTTTGTGGGATTTTCCCAAGACCCTAACATAGCAAGCATTTTTTCATTCCATTTTTATTTGTTGGATATTTTCCATGAACAACAACAACAAAAACCACTATAGTATGTATCAGAAAATAAAATTCTTGTACAAAGAACATTATCTAAAAGCCAGCATCCCAGGCATTTGGCCCAGATGGTCACTCTGCCCTCTCTTCTATGATTTCTCACAAGCCTTAGTAGTAAGGGTTACATTGCAGATGTATTAGTTGGTGTTGGAAACCCCAAAACCACTTATTCCCTGCATTTTGACTGGTTGTGGATCTGCACAATAGTCTCTATTTGCTGCAAAAAGATTCTCTGATGGGAACTAAGCTACACATGTCTATGAGTATAAGTGTTGAGAACAAATTCAGAAAGTATAAGTGTTCAGAACAAATTTAGGTAAATGGCAGTAATAGGCTGTCCTCTAAGGTCTACAACTTCTCCAGCCATGGATAGTTGGCTAGCTGTGCCAGGCATGAAGTCTCTTCTGTTGAGTGGCCTTAAGTCAGATGAGAAAGCTTTTGGTTATCCTGAAGGGCTGTTGTTGGACTACTGTGGACATCTTATAAGTCACTATTGTAATTCACAGGCTTTACAACAGAATGGGAAAAATGATTGTTCTTCTCCATTAGCAGCTCACGTTCACCTTCTGATTCTGTGAGAACCAGGGGCAAAGTTGGGCAGGATGAGTGGTGAGGTAAACTCAGACAACCAACCCTTTACTGAAAACTCTGACCTGGTCATTTTATTGTATCTCATCTTAAACATAGAGACAACAAAATATCAGGAAGTATTCACACCACAAGATATGTACAAAGAATCATATTAGTTCATTTATAATATCCTTTAAAACTAAAGTATATCCATAACAAAAAATATTACAGTGTTACAAATAAATAATTAATATAAAAATCTGATGGATCCCAAAGGAGTTATCCCAAGTGAAAATATCTATCTCCACCACATGGTTTATCACTGTATTCTTAAACTGATAACACTGTACAGATGAGAGGCAGACTGATCATTGGTAAGGAGTAGAAATATAAGTTTGTGAGAAAGACAACTACAATTACAGCTTGGCCGCTCGAGGCAATTTTTGTGATAATTCAATCATTTTTATTTTTGTGGTGATTACACAAATCTACACATTTAATAAATTCATAATGAAGCACACATATACTATTACTCACTAAACTAAGTGAATAGAAATGTAGAGCCACCAAGTCAGTTATTAAATATCAAGTGGTTAGCCCTGATATCATATACATACAAGCAATACATACAAGCAACATTATACAGACTGAACAGGTTGTGTTATACATACACACACACACACACACACACACACACACACATACACACATGTATGTAACAGCAATTAAGGAAATAGAGGCCATTAATTTGAAAGAGTAAAGGGTGGTATTGTATGGGAAGGTATAGAAGGAGGAAAGAAAAGAGAGGAAATGATATAATTACCTTTTAATTTAAAAGAGTGAAAATATTAAAAGAAAATAAATGAAATCTAGGGCTGGAGAGATGGTTGAGTGGGTAAGAGTGGTTGTTAGTACAAGCATGAGGAGCTGAGTTTGAATCCCTGGCACTGGGGTAAAAAGTCAGTTATGGCCATGTATACTTGTAATCCCAGGACTGGGGGGAAGAGACAGAACACAGGATATTGGGCCATGCTGGCTATCCAGCTCCAGGGTCACTGAGAGACCTTTTTCAAAAGAATAAGACAGAGAGACAGGCAAGGAACCTGGCCTTGTCCTCTGGCCTCAGTTACTAATATGTGTGCCTACAGAACACATACAATATGCCACAATAAATACATAAATAAATAAATAAGTTAAATAAATTGGATATTACCATTGGAGGAAGTGGGTGAAAAGTACATGGGACCTCTCTACTGTTTGTGTATATTCCAGCAAACTTTTAATTAAAGTTTTTTTTTCCCTTTTTGTTTTCAATCCATCCCGACCTCAGTTTCCCCTCCCTCCACTCCTTCCAGTACCTGCCTCCTCCCAGTGGTCCCCAACTCCTCTCTCTCACAGGTCCACTCATCCTCTGTTTCCCTTCAGAAAAGACACCCCCACCCCCCCATCTCCCGCAATGGAGAACTGTCAAACACATATGCACATATGCAGAAGTTGAAGCTGAGAGCATAAGCTGGCCAGGGTTAGAAAAGAGGTGAGCTAAGATGATAATGTGAATGTCTGTCATGTTGATAGCATAGTGAGAATAAACAAAGTCCTTAAAATAAACTATTCATAATTAGCAGAGGTTTGGTCCCTTGTAAAGTAGTCAGGTCTGCCATATATATTTGGAAATCAGTTGAATATTAACTCTGAAATAAATAATAGATTTCAGATAACTATGTCATTTGGAGGAATATTGTTTTTAATAGTGACACCATAAGAAAATGTACATGTAGTATGCATTATGTAGTATGTATTAGTTGTTTTATAGTTCACCAGGTTTATGCATGAATTAAATATTGAATATCCTATCCAGGTTTGTATATATCTTTAGTGTTCATGAACATGTGTGTTTCTCACGTTTTGGAGAAAGCAGTGGGCAGATTCCTGCCTCTAACTCCAGTGCTCCTTTGTTCTTGCACAGATGCCTCCTATAAGGCATTCTGTAGATTTATCATGATAATACATAAAATCATTTGCCATAATGGTTTGTTTTGAATTCTTTGTAAGAGTTTGTCAATGGATAATTATGTGTTAACACATTTTTTTTTCGATTTGATTGATAAGGTTTAATTTTCAAAACTATTAAGTGCACAAAAAATTATAAACTTTAATAGAACCAGAGGTGAGTTCCTTTGTGAATGTTCACATGTGAAAGCCTTTCCATCCCCATCCACCTGCATTTGCAGTTTGAATCCTCAATCACAGTACGGAATAATGTCTTATTTTACATAGTAGATATGCCAGTTCCCATGAAACATGAAAGTGGATAACATGTTATTCTGCTTTCACAAATGTGGATGAGAAGCCACAACCTTGATGCAGCCATCATCCTGCAGTCAGAGAGAAGGAGGGAACTACTCAGAAGTATGTCTTCAGTTCTAAAAGTATGGTGATCAGCTGAGACAGACAAGGAAATCCAGAGGCCACTAAAGATAATTATAAATATTTCTCTAAAATGAGGTTTGTCTCTACATACAACAGAGGATAAAATATACTGGCCAGCAAAATGCTCTCTCCCAGGTTGGTTATTTTCTGTTAGTTTTGGGGTTTTGAACCATCATAATATTTGAAACAAAAAAATTGATATGCTATAGTCTCAAATTTGTGACTTTTCAGAGGCTTTAGTAATGCCAGAGATCATTGCAACGACCATAAGCGGATAATTAAAGGCTTTCCAGAAAGGCTTGGATGTCCAGGTGCCTGAACAACAGTCTCCCCCAAAGTACAGAATGTCTTCAAAAAGCTGTACTTCTAAATCCAAAAGGATGACTGTCTGCAGCGTTTGATGGGGAAAGGAATGCTTTTGTCTGGAAAAATTTCTATTCAAAAATCTCATAGTATGAATTCAATTAAGATGTGAAAATACAGTGAATGACTCTGAAAACAAAGATTCCTTACGTCTAGACAATTGTGAAACCATCAGTAGTTGATATTTTTTTTCCTGTTTGATTTCTCCCAGGCCTTCCTTTTGTTTTCAAGTGAATAGCTAATAAAAGTTACCAAAATAGTGTTTTTTTATTTTTTCTCTTTAATAACAAAACAAAAACTCAGGATGATTTTAAGGTTTAAAATAAATAATGAAAAATGTTGGCCAAAGGAGCTAATAAATTAGAGTCATTTGCCAAGAGGTTCCTCCATGGAATAGTTAAAGTTATACACTCCTGAATTTATGTAGAAGAAGATCTTGTGAATGTGGGTTTTAAAGAAAGAAAAATATGGATTTGGGTTGTATTTCTGGTATTTATTTGCCTTCAGCAAAGATAATCCAACTTATTTCTGTAGCTATAACTTCCTTAGCTGTAAAGGTACTGCATAAAAAGGCTTTTCTCATGGTCATCTTGACAAATTTAAGTGTATTAATCCATGCATGATATTTTATAAAATATCTAATATAACACAACTGTCCTAGTCAGGGTTACTATCGCTGTGATAAAACACCATGACCAAAGCAACTTGTAGAGAAAAGGGTGTGTTTGGTTTACACTTGCACATCACAGTTCATCACTGAAGGGTGTCAGTACAGGAATTCAAAGAGAGCAGGAAGCTGGAGGCAGGAGCTGGTATAGAGGCCAGGCAGGGTGCTGATTTCTGCCTGGCTTCTTTCTTGGGGGTAAGAGGGGTCAGGCACAATAACTTATCTGTTATCTTAGAAGGAATATCTCTACATACCCACACCACTGGACTCCTAAGAATTTCCCTAAGGTAGAAGGCCTTTGAATTCCAATTGGATTTGTTTCCCATCCTTTGATGTACATATGTGTTATTAACAAGTCCAAAGTGTTTGCTACCTCCTATTCACTTGGTCCAAGCAGGGTAGTGTCAACATAGTGACACAGTGTAGTATTCTGTGGAAGAGAGTGACAATCAAGATCCCATCTAATGAGTTATGACACAGGGCTGGAGAGTTAATATGCATTGAGGTGAAACTATTTACAGATATACTACTGGCTTAGCCAAATAAAAGCAAATTGCTTCTGGCAGTCATCATGGCTAGGAACCAAGAAAAAGGCATTTGCTAGATCCATAGGTACATACCATAAACCTGGAGATGTGCTGTTCTGCTCAAGAAAGGATCGCATTGACACAGCAGCTGCAATCCGAGTCATTCCTTCATTGAGTTTTGATAGTCAACTGTTATTCTCCATGATCCATCTCTCTTCTTCACTGGCCAGATCAACACTTAAAGGGACATGTGATGGGAACAACCACCCCTACATCTTTCAAGTTCTTGATGGTGATACTAATTTCCACAATTCCTCCAGGATGTGATACTGCTTTTGAGTCACTATTTTCCTTGGCAGAGGTAATCTAAAGGTTTCCATTTGACCTTTCCAATCATAATAGCACTCACTCCACAGGTCAGAGAATCCTGCCAACTTCTAAGTATATCTATCCCAGTTATAAATGCTGGGACTCAGGAAATAACCACAGGATGAGTTCTGGGACACACTGTACCTACTGTGAGTCAGACAGCAGCCAAAACTCCACTAATCACCCTACTAATCATCCATCCATAAGCTCCTACTTTAACTGAGGACCACAATACTTCTGGGATCTCCAGTAATCAGCATCAATTCAGAACCAGTATTCAGTAGTCTCTGGAAAGTCTGACTGTTTCCTTCCCCCAGTATAGAGTTACCTTTGCAAAAGGCCATAGGTACCTCTGGGAAAGGACTGGAGAAAGGCTAATTGTAACACTCTATGGTATTTTATCAAAGTCCTTCCTCAGAGGAACCTGGCTGTCCCTTAATTCAAGGGGTTCTGGGTCTGCAAACTGGCTCAATTCTGAAAACTGGTTTACAGGCCTGCTTATATAAATCAAACAAAAATGCAATAGGCTTCTTACCTATGCCATGTCTGGAAATACCATGATTGATTAGCTGGCACCAAAAAGCCATACGAGACATGACACCATAAAAATCACTTTACCTGTGCTACCCATTCCAGGATAGGCCATTATGGACATTGCCTTGTCTATGTTATCCATTAGGATAATTACAACCTTGCCTTTGGCAATTCTGTGCTGCCACCTGGCTCCTGAAACTGCAGGTCCTAATTAAACCCACTGAATTGAATTCACCGAACTGAGCAGCAGCATCTCCAACCCTAAGGCCTGGCACAAGGAAAAGGGTGACAGCAAAGCTCCTCAGATAAGCTGGTGCCCTTCTCACCATTTTGTGTCTTATGGATTAATGAAGGGACTGTCTTCTTGGCCTTTCCATTGAAGAGGATAAGATTTTCTACAGCATGCCCAATCTAGCACTGTGACTTCCAGGAGCCTTAAACATCATCAACACTAAGCCAAGGGATAACAGGCTTTCCCAACTCCATCCTCTGCACCACCCACAGCTTGTCTTCTAAACACAAGCTAGCTCCCCTCCACTGCTGCTGGCAGTCATCCTTTGGTACTGGCATATCCAAGGTGCTGGGCCTTCTACTGCAACTGGCTTGGGCTTTTACCAATAGCTCTTCCTGGGCTCACTTCATGGTGCAAAACTTCAACTTTTTACCATGACCCCATTAAACAAGGGCTTCCACTGTTACCCCAGATGTACCTGGTACTCACAGTGCCAAGCCTCAGCTGTTCTCCCTGATCCTTCATGCTTTCAAACCGATACTATCTCGGAGACACATGACCGAACTTGGCTGCCAGCACAATATAAAATCTTGACCAACTCTGAACACAGCATGTGCTAATTCTGAGGAAACACTTCCCAGAAGATTTCACTTCAGTGCCAGCCTCTTCTTAATCACAGCTGTTCTTCACCCCCAGCTTACCAGCATCCATTGTCCCAGCAAAACAAAGGTTTTACTTTACTAAGTATGGGCTTTCATGGATCACAGCAGTAGAGCCCAATTCTTTGGGATTCTGGAAAATACTGAAGACCAGCTGAGAAACCCAACCTCACGGACTGAATAACTTCTGGATTCTTGAACCTTCCATTGGTAGACTGCCATTTTTGGACTAGCTGTACCACACTCTGTAAGCCATTCTAATAAATAAACCCCACATATATGTATTCATTCGATCAGTTCTGTTCATCTGGAGAACCCAGACTAATACAAAACTAATAAATATGGGCTATTTCAAGTAAATAACTCTCATAGGAAAGTATTTGATTTTTTTAATGAGAATGAATAACTTTATTAGTTATTTATTGACATACCTTTAATCCTATGGATCTTTGGAAAAATAACTGAGGAAAGAAAGAATTTATTAATAACAAATTACCTTGTAGCAGAAGATGGTGCACATAGGCCCACCACTGGGAAAGCAGAGGCAGGAGGACCATGCATTCGATACACTGAGCAAAACTCTAAACTCTAGACCTTTCTGTATCACATAACAAGATGATGCTAAAGCATGAAGGAGAGAAAGAGAGCTGTTCATAAGCAATTTAGACATATGTTTGCATATGTCATAAGTAGATATTTTTGCATGAACATGAATTGATATTTTAAGTTCTGGAAATTGACATTTCATGTATATCACACAGAAAGAAATTATAGTTTCATGATACACATCATGTCAAAATACTTTTTACTGCTTTTAATTGAAATAGAATTACTTCACTTTACCTCCACTAGCCACTCTAAGCTACCCTCCCCCAAATCTGCCTATGCCCCTAAATCTCCCTCAAGTTGCTAGCCTTTGATTATTATTGTTATACAATACACACACACACACACACACACACACACACACACACACACACACACACACAAAACCTGTTGAGTCTGTTTTTGTTTGTGTGTATGCAGTTTCAAGGCTGCCCACTATATTGGACAGCCAATAAGGAGGCTTATGCCTCAAAGACACACATTTTCCTGCTTCTAGGAGTCTTTAGTTACTTTTAGTTCTTGATGCAAGTGTTGGGCCCTACAAAATTTTTCCCTTCCACTTTAATATGTCACAGATATTGACCTACCAGCTGCAACAACCATTGGCCACAACAATTACTATCATGGCAAGATATACATAAAGAAATTCAATAAGTGGCACTCATATGTCAATGGCAATCAGAAGCTATTCAATTACACTTAAGGCCTACTCAACAGGAGGGAAATCCTGCCCCGCCCCCCTGTACTGGAAACCTCACCATCTTCCTGGGGTTAGTGAGGTCATAGATCTTAGGAAATAATCGATTGCTACGACTTTGCTAAAACAGCATAATTCCTTATCATATTCTAAATCTTACACTTACCCACACTGAGTAACATCTATCCCTCATCAAAAGAGCCACTCTTTACAGCAAATTAGAGATCATCCCAAAGAACCACAACTGGACACAATGGAGAGAACAAGGGATCATCTGGAACCCAGCCAGCCAAACAATACCTCTGCATAATTCTCCATCTACGGCTCAGAGAAAATTTTGGAAGAAGGGATGGGAAGATTGTAAGACCCAGAATAAGTCTGATATAAAACTGTGTTTTTGAAACAGCTGCATAAAAAGACAAGAATAATAAGTGCTTTTTAACAACAACAACAAAAAAGAAATAGACAAGAAAGGAAGTGTAATCAATTCATGTGGCTTAGGGACTGCTCTTATCAACTTGATACAGTTTGTCAAGAAACTTTTCCGCATCATTAACTTGAAAACCAATGTTATCTTTATGGATGTGTAATTAATAAAAGGAATTTTGAAAATTTCTCCTAAATTGCTTAAACTCTTTCAGTTGTAGTGTCCTTATCTGACAGTGATAATAAAATAGTTACCCCAAGGACTACTGCCAGAACTAAGTAGGGCAATACTTGGGCAAAGCACTTGATGAGCAGGGATGCATTACAGAAACACGATTTACTATCAGACTTGATAAGCCAATAACAAGAACCAGGTCTGCCAAGAGAGTTTTGACTATTTGCTATATTATAACTTTACATCACTGACCCACTTCCTACTTCAACAAGGAGAGTTTTTAATAAAATTTATTGACTATAATTAGGGCAAACACCCCAAGGTGAAGAAAAAAACAAAAGTCAAAAGAAAAGCCAGAGACAAGAAGTAAACTGAGAAAAAGAATTCACAAGGTGAGAAAGTTCTGTGGCTATAGCCCTTGTACTTAGAAGACTGATATGGTGAGGAACTACAAGTCAAGGTCAATCTCCCCTGTTTGGTGAAATCTTATTCCAAAACAAAACAAAACAAAAAAACAACAAAATCAGAAAGAGATTGATCTAATTTCTACTGATTGGTAAGAACTTGTTTCAAAAAGGAAAAACAAAAACCCCAGAAAATAGAAATGGGGTGATTTGTACAGTTTATTCAAATTTTAGGATGAAAATATGTAAATAAGATTCATTAAAATCTTTAACCATACATTCTTGTAAAGCATTTCTTAAATATTGAAATGCATTTTCCTTGAAAGAGCATCATACTGTAGAGGTTCTCACCATGCTATCCTGATTCCTTCATGTCTTTGTTCTATACTCAGTTCTTCATTTGAGAAGTTATTCAGGGAAATCTTTTAATTTTATGAACAGGGTTGACCGTTCTCAAAAAGCATTTGTTACACTCAACAGTCTCCCCACCGTTTCCCCCATAGTAAAATATGATATATTAAAAAAAAAAAAGGATGCTTGCTGTTTCTACTCTTTGGGGAGTTATTCTTCAAAATATCGCAATTAGAACACCCCAGTTTCAGTTCTTTGTGTTATCTGCATGCTTGTAATAAAGTTCATTGTGATTAAAAAACCATCTCAGGGCTGTAGTGGATAGCCACTACACAAGGCTGATGAGGTATGTGCCCTGGGAAGAGCTGTGGACAGCAGCTTGAGGTCTGATGCCGCTACTGCTTGAGGCAATGCCGGTTAGCTAGACACATGATCTCCTCAGCCTCTGTTCTGGTTTTTGGAACTAAAATAGATGATATTTATTTAACTCTAAAATTGTATAATTGTGGAAATATGTGAATCCTTATTTCGCGCAGTTTTTTGTTTGTTTGCTTTTCCTTTCTTAAAAGAATGCATTAATTAAAAAAAATCATTAGTGAAAGTTCCTTGGATGGTTAAAATAAAGACAGCAGAAGAAAGTACTTAAAAGTTTTTAAAGAATATCACTCATTTAGCCAAGTGGTGGTGATAGTGCACACTTTTAATCCCAGCACTCAGGAGATAGAGGCAGGAAGATCTCTAAGTTTGAAGCCATCTCGGTCCACAGAGCAAGTTCCAGGATAGCCAGGGCTACACAGAAAAACCCTAACATAAAAAAAAAAAAAAAAAAAAAAAAAGAATATCATTCATTTTTCTTAGGGTCTACACTTTTATGATTTATTCTTTTTTTATATATTTTCACTTTACTGAACTGTCAGATAAATATTGATTCCATTAGACTTATAGTGATTGTTTCTTCTTTTTCATTGAGTATCTGCTATTGATTTGAATTTCCATATTAAATTTGAACCTGTGTTTTGTTCTCCAGTTTCTGTGAGAGAATGAGAATTCATGCAGTTGTACACTCTTATTTTTCCCTTTTATTAAAAACAGATTTTTTAAATGTAATATGTCCTCATTATGGCTTCCTCTCCCTCTACTCTCAGTTCCTCCCCACCTCTCTTCCCAAATGGACCTACCCTCTTTAGAAAATAAACAGGTTTCTAATGTCATATTAAGGCTTTTTCTTTCTTTTTTAAATTTTATCTTTTTAAAAAAAAAAAATTGTACTCTTGTGGGTCTTATTCCTCATTGGAAAACAAACAGGTTTCTCAGGGATAAAATAAAATATAAAAGGTAAAAGAAAAACATTGAAAAACAAAACAAAATAAACAAACAGAAGAGAAAGATCTCAAGAAAAGACACAAGAAACAGATACAGACACAGAGAACCACTTGCTCACATGCTCAAGAAATCTCATGAAAACACAAAACTGGAAGCCATAGTAAATACACAAAGAATTTGTAAAGTTAAAAAAAAAAAAAAGAAAAAATATGAAATTTAAAAAGAAACTAAAAAGCTCTAACATGACATTATGAGACAAGGATCCTCCAAAGATGCTTTTTTTTAACTTCATTTCTTGTTGGCCATCTACTACTGGACATCCTACTCACCCTTAAGAGCTTTGTTTTCCCAGTGAAGACTCCCTTCCAGAAAGTTAAACTTTCCTTTGCAAGTGGTTATCAATTAGAGGTAGCGTCTGGGTTAGGGATGAGGAGATATGTCCATGTTTCCTTTCAGCTCTAAGATTCTATCTGGTGTAGACCAATGGAAGTCTTGTGCATACTGCCTGAGTCTCCTTGAGTTTATATGTGTATCTGTCCTGTTTCATTCCCTTTGTGTCTTCCATCCCCTCTGGCTCCTACACTCTTCCAGTCTCCTCTTGACAGGTTTTCCTGTGGCTGTGAAGGGAGAGTAGGATGGATACTCAGTTTAGGGCTGAGTATCTCAAAGTCTCTCAATCTCTGCTTATTGTCCAGTTGTGGGTCTCTGTATTTGTTCCTATCTGGTGCAGGTGGAAACTATTCTGGTGGTAGCTGAACAAGGAGCTGATCTATAAGAGTAGCATAATGTCATTATAGGACTATTTTACAACTATGTCCCTTTAGTAGAACAGAAGTATTTGGTTTTATCCTAGGTCTCCGGGCTATCTAGTTTCAGGATCTTAGCCATCCAAGGAGCATTGGGCATGGGTTTCATCTTGTAGTGTGGGCCTTAAGTCAAATCAGATATTGGTTGGTTAGTCCCACAAGCTTTGTGACATCATTGCACTAGTATATTTTTCAGGCAGGATACCATTGCATATCTAAGAGACTGTAGCTGGGCTAGGGTTTACATTTCTCCTTTGTAGCAGAGTGCCTTTCCATATGAAAAAGACACCAAACCAGGGGTTCTCTGTGTAGCCCTGGTAGCCTTAGAACTCACTCTGGAGAGCAGGCTGGCCTTCAACTTGGAAATCTGCCTGCCTCTGCCTCCCAAGTGCTGCCACCATGCCCAGCTTATTTCATATTTAAAAGCAAGCAGATGTCTGATTACAGGGCAAAGCAAATGCCACCCATGGTTGTCAAGCAGTTTGGCAGGTGGTGGTCATCCATCACAACAGGATCTTTTACGGACTCTACCTTCCCTCCCTCATCCTACACTCAAGCACATGGAAGTTAGCAGATTAGAAACTTTTCTGAAACCATGGTTCTCATAAAATTTCTCTTTTTAAACGATGCCTTATCTTGTAAAGAGACATAAAAGTGAATTCTGCTCGTGAATTGAAGGGTTTTCAGAAATTGTCTTTTCGTTAACATAATGTTTACCTGACTCAACATCCCTTTGCAAATTATGAAATCAAAAGTCACTGTGAGCCAGTCCTGGCAGGGAAGGAGGCCTACAATTCCAGCTACTAAGGATGCTAAGGCAGGCAGACCTTAGAAGTTCAAGATCTTCTTGTACTTCAGAACAAATCCAAGGCCAGCCTGAACAATTCTTCTAGACATTTTTTTCTCAAAAGTAGTATATTAACAAAAGAGGGTTGGTGTAGAATTCGGTAATGTGTCACTGGCCTAGCATGCACAAGGTCCTGGGTTGAATCCCCAGTACTGAGAAAAAAATCACAGTGAAAGGGGAAAAGGCAATCTTGATCTGAACATTTCAGAAGAGAACAGCAAGTGTTAAATCTCTAATGGAGAACATGGTACTGTTCTCATCACCACACTATGTACATTCCATTTTTTAATTTTTTTTTTAATTTTTGGTTTTTCGAGACAGGGTTTCTCTGTGTAGCTTTATGCCTTTCCTGGAACTCACTTGGTAGCCCAGGCTGGCCTCAAACTCACAGAGATCCACCTGCCTCTGCCTCCCAAGTGCTGGGATTAAAGGCATGCGCCACCACCATCCAACTAAAAAGTTTTTTTTTTTTTTGGACCTGAGTATCGAACCCAGGGCCTTGCACTTGTTAGGCAAGCAATCTACCACTGAGCTAAATCCCCAACCCCCTCCATTTGAGAAAATATGACTGACACAGAGGACAAACAGTAAAACATCACCCACAGCTGATGAATAAGTATGTATTTACAGGCTGGCTGATAAGTAATTAAACAACTGTTCAGATGTGTGGTCCAGATGTGGACTACAGGAATTCAGAGTACATACTACCTATGTGACCTAACAGGCTTCTTAAGATTTTTGTTTTCAGCACTGTGAGCTCCCAGGAAGAATGTTTGGTATGCTGGCCAAAGACCAAATTAGTCAGTAGCTTTGAATAAAGCTATGCTTCCAAAACTGACCCTGTAATAAAGGCAGAGAGCCCCAGAAAGAGCACAAGCAGAGATAATGAGGCTCATTCACTGAGGCCTCACTTGTGGAACAGTTGCTCCGATAGAACCATTCAAAAGGGTAAAATATGGGGCCTGCTTGTTTAAAAACGGCTTCAGACAGTATAGTTTCTGAGCTGAGTTTCAATTATCTCTGCAGAGATAAAAGAAAAATTCTGACAATAGACTTAGTTTCACAATGTTGCTTTTTATTAATTACCCAAATGATTTCTAAGTAATAATATAGACTATTAATTCAAATTAATTTGGTAGTAAAATACAATGCTATATTAGATTTTGTACGTGGAAAGATTTATTTATTTCCCTAAGCTTAGCTAGGGCATTTGTGAGCAGTAAAGGATGGTATAGAAATATTTACTGTAGGATACATCAGAATGGATTTTAGAAATACCTGAAACTTTGAGGTCCAATGAATAGGCTGTCACTGATGAGCAGTTTCAATCACAGAAGGGACAATTATGATGCACTTCTTTATTCTTCAAGAATTAACTCCCAAAACATTGCTGGTTTTAGACATCTTGCTAAATTCCTAAATTATCTGACTTCGAGAAAAATGCAGTCATATCTGTTTGTAATATGCAGAAATTGGGTCACAGACAGGCTTTTTTTTTTTTTGTAGAAGAAAGAACAATTCTATGGATTTAGTGATCCGTCAACCCCTTTTATATAGCCAAATAATTCATCTATATGTAATACATAGGATCCAACAAAAATAACTATCCCAGCTTATGATGTGGAAAATACATTCTGAGGGAAAATATTTGGATGGTTGAAATACATTTAAAAATAATAAAAGTTAAGAAGCTAAACTTAGAGGATTCTCCATGAGCAACAAAGACTTCTGGATTATCTCCAAATCGCCAATGGGAGTCTTCCCGTTAGACATGTAATACATTGGTTCAGACAAAACAAATGTGATTTATTTATATATCTTTAATAGTATTGCATTTGTGATATTTCACTTATGAGCAATGGTGGCCAACATCTACACAAAGAAGCCACAGAGGAGGAAAGGAAAAATCCACATTCCATTACACAAATGCATGTTCCCTTGGCTTGGTTCCTAGAGCAATGTGGGTGCAAACTGAAGGAAACTTGCAGAGACCTGCCAGCCCCTATCCCCAACCGTTTTCTTTAAATTGATGCAAGGAATCACATGAAGGTGGTTAACAGGTTAAAGGGAAGTTGCTGGTGGTGTTCTTTTATTAACATGCTTTAGGACTGTGAGGCTCTGAATCTCTTGTTATAGTCTTATTCTTCAGTTATCAAGATAGGTATAGTCTGCTACCTTTGGTTTTGATTCTTCTATTCTGAATCATGGAGAACTCTCTGATGTTTTTCCTTGAGGAGGATCAAGCTCAATTAAATTTTAACTATTTTAATTCTTTTGAAATTAACTGACTGGCACATCACAGGGAATTACATTACAAGATTGTTTAACTTAGTACTTCTTTTTTATTTCTTCAGAGTATCTTACTTTAAACTCAAACTCATACTGTGAGATAAAGTCGCTGTGTATTTTGTAGTAGGATATATATATATATATGCTTGTGCATACTGCATGTTCCATCAGGTATAAAATGAATTGGCTCCTTAGAAACATAAGAAGAGATTCTTGGTTTTTCACCATTCACAAATAAATTAAATTTCATAAATTAAATATGCCCATTTTATTTTAAATTTATTCTGAGTATGTCTATAATTAAGACTTTTCAATATTTATAAACTTCTGTAAAATTATGTATTGATATCTGGAAGTTCAAGGTGATTCTTGTAATGCTTCTGGTTTTCACTTTTAAGTAGTATATTCTGCCTCTGAAATTATTCTACAATCTTCATTAAGTTTCCAAGTATGTCATCTAATTTGAAACAGACTCACTGCTGTTTTCAACTATATTGGGTTTGTGGGTTAAACATATGAGATAGAAATAACCGAACAAAATGTGGCTTTCTGAGACTAGACATTCCATTTGGGTCTCTGCCTCCAAGACTGTAAATCTGGGAAGGATTTACGAAACTCTGTTACTTTTAAAGCAATGATCAATGGGTGTGAACACTGAGTTTTCATGTTTATCTGTTTAATTGATAGGAAAAGTTGTGTTTGGTGAAGAATGGGGTCAGAGACTATGGGATGGGTGGAACGTGAGCACAAATACCTTCCTCGTAGTATGTAAGATTTGATACACCAAAAATAAATGATAGAAAAAGAAATGGGGCTCGGTTTCCTCCATCTTCTTCCAGCTGGTTGCCCCTTGTGTCTCTGATGTCAGCTACTTTATTTCAGTTGGAAAGGAAATAGGAAATGAATGTGAGTGAATACATGCTTGTTCAAAAGGGAGACTCTGAAACTGGATGTTCACTCTGTGGTTAATAGCAAGACAGGATTGCTACCTTTGCCATTCCAGCCCAGACTAACCTGCACTTATATCTGAGCAGCCTCCTTGGAATGTCTGATACCATTAACCCTTCAGGCAGAAGTGATGGACATGGACAAATGAGTGGTTTCTGTCTGCTTCTAATGTGGCAGAGGCTTCAGGTGATATTGATCAGTTGGTCACTCTCATCTTTCTCTTTGTAAGAGAAAAAAAAAGTCAAATAAAACTAAAAAGTTGTGGTGACAGTGAGTCAGAGGAGCACATTAAATGCAGAGAAACACTGAACTGCACAATGAGCAAAAGCTAATTATGAAGATCAATGAGCAGGGTACAGCATGCTAAGGAAGGTCTGAAGCTCTTCTACTGTGGAAAGAACAGTGAGCTCTTAGAAAATATAAATAACAGAATGGTGGGATCATTACTACCTGTTCTCTAACACGGAGACAAGAAAACCTCCAAGTGAATTTTTTTTCTACAATTGAATATATGCTAGAGTAGCCAAGATTGTAAGGTACTGTAAGATGAGGTGAATCTGGGGTACTGAGGTTTTGTTACTTCTCATGAGAGAAGAAAGATGGTTTAATGTTCAGTGTCCGGTGTAATGACTCTGCTACATTTCAACCATGTACTTACTTGTTTCTCCAGCCATATAAACTCTTTTGACTATGTTTAGTTTTCTGGGGTGAAATGGTATAGACTGGTTCACTCGTTTCAACTCTTCGCTGTGCCTTAGGTGCAGAAGGAGTAATCACCATGCCTGGCACTATAGGATGGGCAGCTAGAAGTTTAAACAGGAAAAGTTAAGGCATGTTCTCCAAGACTTCTCTGCTGAAATCAGTCACAGTGGCTATCAGCCTCTTCCATTTACCTCTCAGTTCCTGCCGGATCAATGCTAGTTCAATTACTGATGTTCTTTATGCTTCATCTCAAAACTGTGAATTTTTGGCAAAATTCTTTATGCCAGTCTGAAGTGTACTTTTAAATTCTATGTAATCATTCATTTCTGCTCTATTAGCCCATTTGTATACAATAGGCTCTAAAAAGAACAGTTATTATATAATCTTATAAAGTTCACAATCTGGTACACATGAAGGAAACAAAATTAAATTATTTACCTGAATAAAAAACTTTTTATAGAAAAAGTGAAAATAAAATTCTAAATAAACCTAAACGTAAAGTCTGGCACGAAAGAGTAGCCATTGAGAGTCATTGTACGGGAGTTACTAGAAAAAGGGCAGCATTCAGGGCCAGCTATTCTCATCTGTGTTTCTCTCGTTCCATTTCTAAATAGGACAAATAGATATACTTCATAAGTGTACTATGATAGAGCTATATCCCTAAAATGCATTCTAAACTACATTAATGTGTTAGTTTACAAAATATCATCCATATGACCTATGTATCTCAAATAGTAGGTTTGAAAACGCTTACACATTTATTCCATTGTAATTAAACTGTTATCTAATCTGCCAATACATTATTGTTTTAAAATTGCACGTGTGTATATGTGTGTGTGTGTGTGTGTGTGTGTGTGTGTGTGTGTGTGTTGTATTTATGTATTTGCAGAGGTGAAATAACCTATGCATATGTGTTTGGAGACCAGAGATGAATCTTAATCTTCCGGTATTGCTCTTTACCTTATCTATCTATTATTTGATCTATCTATCTATCTATCTATCTATCTATCTATCTATCTATCTATTATTTGATACCATCTCTCACTGTACCTGGGACTTGCTGTTTTGGCTAGAGTGTCTAGCCAGTACTGGGATTATGATACATCTGGTGCCTGTCTTTTACATGGGTACTAGCCATCTAAACTCAGGTTCTCACCCTTCACTATCAAGCACTTTAACCTCAATATGATCTCTAAACCCCTATTACTTTTCTTAAATTGACCACACTTTACCCCCAATGATCTTTATACCCCTTTTATTTTTCTTAAATTGACCATAATCAATGAATTCTGAAGGAAATTTTCAAATAATTTTGGTATGTCTCTCAGAGATCCCTTGCCTAGTATTCATATACAAACACTGCATATATTACCATGATGTTTACACTACCACGATGCCTGGTTTTATCCTCTGCCATTTATAAGTTTGAGAATGCATATATGCTCAAGGGTGGCCAGCTTGTGTGCAATGAAAGAGGGATAAAGTGAAGGCTTGGACTCTATTCCCTTTTCTGTCAATGGTTTGTTTGTATTCTTGGATAATCCCTGCTTGGGGGCTAATATTTATTCAGCAGATGAGATTCAAAGTAAAACTCTGTACTAGACGTTATGAGCACATAAGCCAAAGAGAGGTGGGATTATCCATTACGAAGCCAGGGAGACTGGTGAGGGAAGTAAGAGTAACAGAATAATGCAGTGCAATCTATATCAAGTGTGTGAAAGGCTATACAAATAAAATGCAATCTTCTGAGGAGTGTGAATTCCGGAACTGTATCCCTGTAAAGGAAAGTTGCAATACCAAAGAGGCCAGGAATGGTATCCCAGCATTTGGAAGGTGCAGGTAGGAGGTTCAGGAGTTTGAAGTCACCCTCAGCTACACAATGAGTCCAAGGTCACACTGGGTCACACAAATCCCTTTCCTAAAATGAAAAAAAGAAGAAGAAAGAAATGATTAAAAAAGTACAACTAGGACTACCACTCTTTGAAAGGTTTTGTATATTTACAGATTTAAATTGGACTACAGAGAGCAGAACTATAATTTTTAAACACACACTTCTATGAAATTGAAAAGGTTATCACATTTGCTCCTCAGGCTTTTAGGACACACTGAATGATGAATGCCAGGTCTTAGAGCATACAGATTCCACAAATGTACTTTTCTGTGTACTTTAATAGTGTTTCTTTCTTCCTAACTTATAATGTTAGATATAAGCATATATTCTTACACTAAAGCTTATAAAACGGTCCTTTAATTATTTAAGACAAAACTTATAATTCTTTCACGTGGTTGTAATTTACACCAAATTCCTCTGCCATTTTCACCACTAGAAAATAAAGCAGCCACCTTTTTGGTACTGAAAGCATACTTTCTTTCAAAGCTATAAAGCTTCTGTATTAATAGCATCCCCAACATTCCATAGTGGCGGCTCAACATGCTGAAATGTGAGTTCAGAAAGCCCATTTTGATGTCCACTGTTTACTCTGACTTTCAGTGGGGGATACTGAACAAGGGTCTACAGTTCAGTACTTGAATCTGTGGTCCACTTAGGGAACCACACTGAGGGTACCTGGCATCGTTCAGAAAGCCAGGGAGACGGTTTGCTTCTGACATTTTTCAAATGATTTCCTAAACAGAACTCTTCTATTTGACTTTTTGAAAGGAGGTTTCATTGCTAACAGAGTGGGATTCAGAGGTGGACAGATGGCTGTTAACATGGAGGAAAAGGAATCTGGTGAAGGATCTGGGATGAATAAAAAAAAAAGAGAAAGAGATATGGAGAGAAGAACGGCTGAGAATAGAGGAAACTTGATGAAAAAAGAATCTTGATAGTTTAATTTGTTGGGGGGAAACCACCTCATAGCATCATATTGTTTAATGAACTTTCTAAAGCAAGAAAGAAACAAAATTAATCTTTAATCCAAATACTGAATTTTAATTATGAGAGTAGAATTCTTCTTTTTCAATAGGACACGACATCGAATTCAACAAGCAACAACAGGGAAGATCGCAATAGCACAACCCCAGTGCCCAGAAGAGCTGCGCTGTTCATTAGGATTCAGTAATGCCTTCTTTTCACAGCACAGGAATTCATCTTGTGCTGCAAATTTTCTAAGAACTGAATCCTGTACTCAGAGAGATTTGCATTAAAGCAATTTACTTAGAGAATTTATTTGAAGTGCGACAGTAATCCATGCCACAGTCAGTTCTTCCTTTATGGAAAAAAAGCTATCTAAATCACCCAGCACAAGGCAAGGACCTTTAGACACAAACCTGATCATGATCCATATTCTAACATCTTCTGTGAAATCCACTCCATACTAGAAACTCATAGATTCAGCTAAATAGGAACACTGATGTTGAAACAGAAGTTACTATGGACATTGTCCATCAGCCACATTTAGACAGGAGCCTCAGCACCATATCAGAAGTGCAGAATATCAGCCTAAACAGATTTCCTGCTGAACAATGTCTTTCTTTACAGTGATATAAAAATTGATGGAGTACAGCTTGAGAGGGAAGGAAAACCAACAACATGAAATAAAATGTTGCTCTCTCATCCAACCACAGAAAGCACACATGGCAATTGAACTTTGGGAAGCAGGGGCTCTTTTGGCTGCTAACCCACACAGTTTTATCAGCAGACAGACTTGTTTCCACATGGTTATCAACTTACTTCAGCCAAAGAAAAGTTCACAAATACTTAGCAGTCATGGTAGACATTAACAGGGTCTGGCAGGCCGATTTAAAACATATTATGTTCAAGTTCATATTCTTATTACAAACTATTTTCACTCTACTGATATGTGGTAGCAATTATCACAGTTGTTTTCTTTTTCTTGGTTGGATTCACTGCAAAATAGTCCCTTGCTTTCAGACCTTACCAGTTCTGA
Source organism: Onychomys torridus (assembly GCF_903995425.1). Taxonomy (NCBI): domain Eukaryota; kingdom Metazoa; phylum Chordata; class Mammalia; order Rodentia; family Cricetidae; genus Onychomys; species Onychomys torridus. The sequence continues at coordinate 89,604,406 of NC_050448.1, read as the reverse complement.
TAAGGTGCAAATGTTTTCTTGGCTTAGGTGCAGGGACATAGAATGAAGATTTTTATGGTACTTTTTTTTTTTTTAAGAAATAGAATGGCTAAAAAGGGCCAAACATTGAGCTTATTGTATTTTTTGAGACAAGGTCTTTTGTATCCAAAGCTAGCTTTGGATTTATTATATAGTTGAGGATGACACTGAACAGTTGATCCCCACTTTCATCCTCAAGTGCTAAGATAACAGCTGTGTGTCACCATGTCTGATTTACAAGATGCTGGGATTGAACCCTGGAACCCATGCATGCTAGGAAAGCACTCTACCAGCTGAGTTACATACCCAGTACCTATAGTATTATTATATGTTCTATGGAGGACATTAATAAATAACTATAATCTATAATTTCTTTAGAGCAATAAAGTAGATATAAATGTGTGATTTTAATAAGTATGGAATACTTTTTAACCAAGGCTGAGGTATAAGATTGTTTGAGGGCAGTGTGGACTACATAGAGACTTCTAGGCTATGTTTGTCTAAATAAATAAATTATGATACCTTGATGGAGAGAGGGAAAGAGAGAGAATCTTGTTCAGTCAATTCTAAATGAGTCAAGAAGTACTACTTTCTTGCTTCTTAGTTTATTTTGATTTTTTCCTCCAATTTCTTAAGTTTGTGATAAGAAAATTTCATGGGTAAAGGACCATACAAAGCAACTGTACTTTAAATACATCTCAACAATAATACAGTAAATACTTCTGATCACTTAATATGGATAAGCAGAAATCTGAGCAAAATCACTTAAGTTTAGAATGAACAAGACAGACATCTCTTGCCAAAGTTTATATCTTCTGATTTCTTAATTTTACCTTAAATGCCAGCATGACCAAGACCAAAAAGACAATGGGATTTGGTCCAGAGCTCACATTTCTAAAGCTCTTACATGAAAACAAGGATGTGATATTGGATTTTTTAACCTAATGGTAATGCTACAAAAGACAGAGTGAAACAATAAAAACAAAAGGTCCATATTTTACTAAAAATAAAATTGAAAACCCTGAGTTTTTTGTTAAATTGATAAAAAATATATACTTCTATCCATTCCACAAAAATCCCAGGGCAAAGGTAAAGTGTGTGTCTTTGAGTATTTACTAGAAATAATGACTAGGTAGTCCCTAGGACTGCTATAACACATACTCAGGGTTGGGTTACTTCTACAGTTCTTCTTAATTCTATAGCCACTTGTTACATAATCTCATAGATTCAATAATGAACTTTAAATTTTTTAGCTCCCAAATTAATGTCATTCTTTCCCATAATAACAGTTCCAGTTCTGAATGCCCTCTTCTTCCACTTTTGCGATCTTTGTCTTCTGGTGTTCAGTTTCCTCCCTACTGGAATGGACAGGACCTGTGACTGCTTCTAACAAGTTGAATTAAGAACCCTAGGGAAGGCACTCTTGGAATTGTCTCAGAACGTGCAGAGGCTATGTTGACAGTAAAGTCCCTCCAGGAACTCTGCTTGCTTTTTAAATAAAATATGGGAGAATATCAGAAACATCAATATGACAGGTGATTTCAGAACTTGCAGGAGGCCTTAGATTTGTAGGGAAGAAATTCTGACTCACAAGAAGAAATAAGTGGTGACCTTCAGCTTCATCACCACAGGGAAATGACTTGTGTAAGCAATGTGAGTTTAGAAGTAGATTTATCCCTTGAAGTTTCCAAATGTATCTCTAGATTATGGTCTTATATAATTCTAAATTTAAAAAAAACTCAGCTGAGCTAGCTATGGAGAGAATAACCATGTTTTTTTTTTTAACCTGATCAAGTTATACCAAATTGATATGCAACAGCAAGTAACTGATAGGAGCATCTATTCTGTAATAACTTTTATAAACCCTACACAAGAATGTTCATTTTTCTTGATAAGAAAGTAATTTACTTTTATAGTCAATAATCTTTTGAATTGTCAGATGCTTTGTTCTAGCTAATAAGGACACAGAAAGAAACACACACACACACAATTTCTATGTTCTGATGGACAGATGTTAATGACATTTAGAGTCACCAATTAGTAATTACAGGACTGGAATTATATTAGCTGAGTAGTAAATGATCAACCTTGGCCAGCAGAATTTGGAAAAGTTCTGTCAGCTGTGTTCCACAAGGGTCTTGGCAGAAGGAATTGAATTAGTATCAATGTGTAGGATTAGCCTATTTCTATACCCTAAGTAACCCCACCATGATCAAGATATGGTGATGCCACTGAAAACAGAGTCAGAAAGAAATGTACATAGTCACCATTTCAACGTAGCATATAAAGGCTCCTGTGTACAGGCCAGGTTTCTCTGAAAAGCCAGCAATTGGAGCAGAGTGGACAGATGCCGGGTTTTAGAGTGATAGGAATAAGGTTCTTTCTAGAAGAGCAGCCAGAATGACCAAGTTCCTGAGCAAACTTCGTTACTTGGTGCACTGTAGGAAGTGGGAGTTAGCTGGAGCATAAAGGTTAGGAAAAGAGAAATTCAAGAGAGAAGAGTGGAAAGTCAGGAACGACACAGGCCAGACATTACTTCCTTTTATGTTTTAGGAGTGTAACAATAACACAAAGTCCCTGTCTCAAGGGGCTTCCAGGGCTAGGTACAAGATGTTAAGAATTTTAGGGTTTGGTCTAATAGCAAGAGGAAACTATTGCACTGTGAACAGCAAGCAACTACGCTGTATTCTTTATGAGACAGCTCACTTTTTGGTTTAGCTTATTTTTAAAACCCCCATAAAGTGTTTACAAGGAAATAAGGTGAAAAATGTTAGTCTATTGATAACTCCATGAATAAGATAAAATAATAATAGTACCTTTATCACTTTGGATTTGATATTAAAACAGATAAATTGTCAAGGAATGTGGTTACAATATGGTAAGCACTCAGGACTTTTAGAATGCTTTTATCATTTTATTTTCCCTTCTGTATTTTTATTTTTGTTTGTAAAAAGAACAAATAATGGCTTAGTGGTAGAGATAAAATATGCTAATAGACATTCTATAAACAGTGTTGGAAGTCACAGAAGGTGAGATGACAGAGGACCATACTGAGCAAAGGAAAGAGAGCACCCGTCAACATCATGGTCGACCAAAACATTAAACATTGGCTAGAAGTATATGGGCTTCCCTCCGTTGGTTAAAACATGCCATAAAGTATGAAAATGACAGGTTCTGTCTTCATGGCTATGGGGAGCTCACACCTGGATTACAAAACTCATTTAGAAGGTCACCACTTTAGAAATATGTAGAAACACTGGATAGAGTTCAGAGAAAAGTAGTAAACGTGATTAAAGACTCGAGGCTGATAGATTTCTGAAGAGAGATTGAAAAGCAGAACATGTTTTAACAGAAGTCATGAGGAGATGAGGCTAATTCATCTCTTAGAGTTTTAAAAGGGTAGTGAGCATGGAAAGCAAAAATATTATTTTCCTGATCCAGCTGGGATCTTCTGCTCCCCTAAGCCAGTGAATGTTTAAACACTATAATGTCAACTATAAAGCATTCTGAAAAATATTTAGCTAATGAATGGAGACAACATTACCAAGAATTTAATTCTCTCCAATTAATAATGTCAATTAAGAGCCAAAATGCCTTCAATATAGAAATTGACAAGTTACTTCTAAGTTTTATATTTTCTGAATTCAATAAAATAGGCACAACAAAGCAACCTTGAAAATATGAACATGTGAGAAGACTTAATAATATCCAATTTCATGACTTTTTAACATTTTCTGTAATAAAAATGGAATTCACACTGAAATATACCAGTATACTCACAGAAAAAATAAATTGTTCAAAAATAGGCACATACATGCACACACATGAGGAATAGAGAGAGAAAAAAAAATCCATTTATTTTCCATGATTCTATAACCAATTTGATAGATAAAGGAAAAAAGCTCATTTGTATGTATAGTAGAAGAATTCAATAAATGTAGAAAACAACATGAAACCCAGACCTACTCACATTAGGTGAGTGAGAAAAAGTAATTGAATCGAACTGCAGCCTTAAACACACATGGCTCACCCATCAAGGTCAAAAGATGACCTTGAAGTTTCAGCCCTCACTTTCTCTCTTGTTTGAAACAAGGTCTCTTGTTTGGCATTGTCTATGCCAGGCTAGTTACTACATATGTTTCTGGAAGTCCTCTTGTCTCAACCTCCAACCTTGATGTAGGATAGCTGGAATTTGAGGAACACACTACCATGCCCAGTTCTATAAGTTCTGGAGATCTGAACTCATATCCTCACACTTACACAACAAATGCATCACCCACTGAACAGTCTCCTTAGCTCCATGTTAATTCTTAGACACCAAAACACTAGTCATTTTGGGGGTGGGTGGGTAATAAACTAGATTACAACAATTAAAATAGATTAGCAATCAAATTCAAAATTTAGCCACAAATAGGGAGAAAATAGCTACTATTCATGACTGATGAAAGATTTGTGTGCAGAGTATATTACAAAAATTGCATAAAGCTATACTAGAAACACAAATATCTTCACTATATCTACACACAAAGTAGGTGAAAGACATGAACAGAACTAAGATTGGCATCCAACAAGCAAAAAAAAAATTAATTTAATTAAAAAAAATGTGCTGTGTATAACTGATCATCAAATACATATACAATAAAACTACAATGGGTAACTGTAAACTTATCCTATGACTGACTGGAAACAATAACCTAGTAGACAAATGTTAGTGAAGCACATAAGATATGAGAACTACACTGTGCTGCTAGAATTAAGTTTTACATTTTGGGAGCTGTTTCTTGCAATTTGGTGGACTTAAGGTACATTTAAAGACTCAGCAATTCTGGCCTTATCATAATAGTTAGGGATCTTCAGAGAAACAGAACCAGTAGAATGCATATATAATTACAAGTGGGTGTAAGTGGGGCCTGGAGGCACATCCCTATAATTACAGCATTTGGTAGGCTAAGGCTGTAAGATTGTAAGTTCAAGAGCAGACTGTGTTACATGGAGAAACAAACAGAAGGAGCTGGTAGATTTATTGAATTGGTTTAAGAATCAGAGGTCAGATGTGACCACAATACAATATTGTATGCTGAAGATCCAGGAAACCGATATTTTAATTATATAGTCTCTTCCACTTATTCACAATCCTATATTTCTCTATTTCTCTTGTGTTTCCCCACTCTACTTAAATTTGTAATGTTCCTCTTAAACATTAAAGAATTTAGATAGTACATCATGTGTGCTTAATATAAATTCTAAGTGGAAAATAATAATTTGTGTTTTAAAATAAGAACTATCGTGACAACAACATCCATGTGTATTTGGCGCAATAGCATGAAGCTGTTGATGTGGAGTGCTATAGTTGTTCTCAGGAAACAATTTCTTTTATACAAGGAGAAAGAATCTTTTGTTAGCAATAATTCTTAAAATGGTTTCTTTCCTTATAGAAATCAAAATACTTCATGAAATATTTCATGCCCTCACTCTAACACCCCAGACGTTTGTACCTTTATCTAACCAATTATGCAGAATTTAACTGAATGAAATCTGTTTCATAACTCTTTTGACCCCCAGAGATGTTTCTGGGCTCTAGCAGAACAAGGAGCCATGGGGAGAGTTCAGAAATGCAAGGGATGAGAGCTGATTGTAACCTCACTTTATTCTAGGTATTAAATGTTTCCTAACATCCTACCTCTCCTTTCCTACTCTACTCTCTCCCTTGGAAAGCTGACCATGAACTCCAGGGATGGGTTTCCTGGCCTCTGGCCATTTGAATTGCACTGTTGGATGTATCAACAGAAAACTGGCAAATGGAATGAGAGTACTTGGTCCCTGTGGATTTGCTGCTTATGTCTCTTAAGGGCGCAGTCCTTTGTCAGCTCTTTCTTGTTGTTACAGCTCTGCCCTCCTTATGTTTCAACACCTCAGGATGGGAATAGCTTCTCTCTGTGACTATGGCAGAGTGCCGTGATACCCTAGATGTTATCCCATCAGCCTGGTTCACATGTATCAATGGCTCCTAAATTTGACTTCTTTCAATCACTAATAAGAATGTTGTTTCTTTTCTGGCAGGGTTATGACTGGTAAAATTGCAGACAGAAAGACTTAGAATTTGTGGCAGGTTCTTGTTCTTTTTAAGATTTATTTTATTTGTGTAAGTGTGAGTGAGTGAGTGAGTGTGTGTGTGTGTGTGTGCCAGAGAAAGAGGGGGCGAGAGTACACGTACACCCCCATTTGTATGTGAACTAGCTATAGAGGCCAAAGAGGAGCTAAAGCCCCTGAAACTGGTGTTATGGGCAATTGTAAGCCTTCTGACATCAGAGCTGGCAACCCAATTCTGGTCCTCTGAGAGAGCAGTAAGTGTTCTTAACCACTGAGTATTCCCTTTAGTCCCAGATCTGTGGTAGCTTAATCATCATTCTTGTTATAAGAAAATGATCAACAGAAATCATAGATATAGTAGCAAAGGCATTACTAATTTAAAAATATAATAAATTCAATTATAAAAGCACACACTATATAATTGATACAGAGAAATTTCATATGGCTTTTGTAAGGAAGGTTTGGTAAGAAATATTAAACTCAGCATACTTTATATCAATATTTTATTATAATGATCATAAAACCGTATATGTGCATGTAATATTGATATATTAGGTAAACAGGAACACACCGTTCACACTTCACTGTGTCTCCCATTAGCTATTCTTGTGAAGTTCACTAAAATTTTGCCATCTACTCTCAATGTGTGAGTAGATTGATCCTTTGTCAAACAACTGAAAACACATCTATCTACTCATGGCCTCTATCTAATCAACAGCAAAACCCAAAGTTAATGCAGTAGCTGGACAGCCTGAATTTACCAGATTCATGTTATTTTTATTAGTTTATCTCCTGCTATGCTTCTCTCTTATGCTGCTCCACTCCTGAGTCAGCCCACTGCCTGGAACATACATGGGATGCATCATTCCCAGGACTTTAGTTCTTTCCAGCTTGGAATATCCTCCTCCAGATAGTGTGCATTACTTGTCTTCATCTACTTTAGCCTTGTGGCAAGTGTTACCTTTATTTGTAGCAGCCCATGATCAGCCTGTTAAATTTCCTGAAAATCCAGTGAGATGGTTAAGTGGGTAAAGGTGCTTGCAGACAAGACTGATGACCTGAAATCTATCCTTGCGACCCACATAGAGGGAGGAGAGAACTAACTTCTGTAACTTGTTCTCTAGTTTCCACACATGTGCTATGGCATGTGCACACACATGGAGAAATAAATGATTAAAGAATCAAACAAATACAGTAACATGATCCCCAAGTGCAGTGCTGCAGTGATCTCTAGTGACCCCAAGCATAAGAAGGTGGTAATGTAGGTATTGAGGAATCACATGCATGAGAAGAGCCTCATTTAAGCCTGAGCTGTGGTGCTGTAAGACATGGAGAACTCAATGTCAACCAATCAACAAAAACATTTGTAAAGTACAGGCATAAGATCAAAAACACAAGTGACAGCTCATGCTATAGAGGATATGGAACAAGGGGAACACTGCTCCACTGCTGGTGGTGGTGCAAACTTATACAGCCACTTTGGAAATTAGTATGGAAGTTTCTCAGAAAATTGGGATCAATCAACCTCAAGACCCAGCTATATCAACCTTGGGCATATACCCAAAGGATGTTCAATCATAACACAAAGACTTTTAATGTTTTTTCACTGATTTTACATACTGACTACAGTTTCTCTACCCTCCTCTACTCCCATTCCCTCCCCCCATCCTCCTTCTATGCCACCATTCACTCCTCTTCCATCTCTATTCAGAAAGGGGCAGGCCTCCCATGAGAGTCACAGTAGCATGGCACATCATGTTGAGACAGAACCAAGCTCCTCCCCCTTCATCAAGGTTGAGTAAGACAACTCAGCTTGGGGATTGAGTTCTAAAACTCAGCTAAAGTGCCAGGACAGGCCCTGATCCCACTGCTATGAGCCTCACAAACAGACCAAGCTAATCAACTGTCACACACATGCAGAGGGCCTAGGTCTGCCCATGCAGGCTCCCTAGCTGTCAGTCCAGAGTCCCTGAGCTCCTACAAGCTCAGTTCAGCTAGCTGTCTCTGTGGGTTCCCCTGTCATGATCTTGACCCCCTTGGCTCCTACAACCCTTCCTCTCTGTAGTTAGAGTTTTTCAGTTGTGCCTGGCCCACAGTCAGGACAAATCTCTCACCCGCCAGTCCCACTGCCTCTCAGACCCAACCTAGTAAACACACAGAGACTTATATTGCTTATAAACTGTATGGCCACAGCAGATTTCTTGTTATCTAGTAGGGGCTGGAGAGATGGCTCAGAGGTTAAGAGCACTGGCTGTTCTTCCAGAGGTCCTGAGTTCAATTCCCAGCAACCACATGGTGGCTCACAACCATCAATAATGAGATCTGGTGCCCTCTTCTGGCCTATAGGCATATGTGCAGGCAGAACACTGTATAAGTTATCCAGTTCTTATATCTTAAATTAACCCTTTTTTATTAACATTTAAGTTGCTACATGGCTTGTGGCTTACCGGTATCTTTTACATATTGCTTGTCATGGTGGTGGCTGGCAGCATCTCTCTGCCTCAGCCTTCCACTTCCCAGAATTCTCTTCCCTGCTTGTCCCGCCTATACTTCCTGCCTGGCTACTGGCCAATCAGTATTTTATTTATACAGAGCAATATCCATACCACCTCTTTCTTTCACTTCACCAGGACTCATGGAGATTGGTCCTATACTTGGCTGTGATGCTTCAATCAGTTACTGGATGAATGCTCTCTGACAATCAAAATAGTCACCAATCTGACTACAGGAGAAGGCCAGTTGAGCCACCCATTCCACTATTGCTAGGAGTCTTAGCTTGGGTCATCCTACCACAAGGACTCTTGCTCAACTATGTTAATAGCAGCATTATTCATAGTAGACAGAACCTGGAGACAACCTAGATGCTCTTCAACCAAATAATGAATGAAGAAAATGTGGTATATTCACATAATCAAGTATTACTCTCTCTCTCTCTCTCTCTCTCTCTCTCTCTCTCTCTCTCTCTCTCACACACACACACACACACACACACCTACACACACACAAAAAAAAAAACCAAAACAAAACAAAACAATAACATCATGAAATTTGTTGGCAAATAGATGGAACTAGAAAAAATTATCCTAAGTGAGGTAACCCAGAACCAGAAAGACAAACATGGTATGTCTTCACTCATACGTGTATTTTAGCTCTAAAGTAAAAAATAACCAGGCTACAATCCACAGCCTCAGAGAGGCTAGGTAACAAAGAGGGCTCAAAGAGTGACTCATGGATTTCCATGGGAAAGGGAAGTAGAAGAGATTTCCTGGGTGAACTGGGGTCAGGAGGCAGGATGGGTACATGAGAGACCTGGTTGGTCTGGTTGAGGGTTGTTTGGAGAGGGAGAATAATGAAAGAAATGTTTTGATAGGATAGGGGTTAGGGAGAAACCTGGTGCCAGAGAAACTCCCAGGAATCTTCAAGGAGGACCCTAGCTAAGAGTCCTAGCAATAGTGGAGAGAGTGCCTGAATTAGCCATCTTCTATAATCAGATTGGCAACTACCCTAATTGTCTATGCAGAACCTTCATCCAGTAACTGATGGAAGCAAATGCAGAGATCCATAGCCAAGCACCAGGCTGAGCTCCAGGAGTCCTCCTAAAGAAATGGGTCAAGGTCATGACAGAGAAACCCACAGAGACAGTTGGCCTGGGCTCGTGGGAGCTCACTGACTCCGGACGGACAGCTAGGGAGCCTGCATGGGACCTTTCCAGGCCCTCTGAATGTAGGTGGCAGTTGTTGGTCTGTTTGTTGGGCTCTTAGCGGTTGGATCAGGGCCTATTCCTGGCTCTTCAGCTGACTCTTCTCATGCTGGGTCGCCTTACCCAACCCTGATACAGGGGGAGGAGCTTGGTCCTGCTTCAGCTTGATGTGCTATGATTTGTTGCTGCACATGGGAGGTCTGCCCCTTTCCGAACAGAGACAGAGGAGGAGGGGATGTGAGGGGCAGAAGAGAAGCTAGAAGAGGGGAGGAGAGTAGGAGGAGAGGAAGGAGAGGAAACTGTGATCAAGATGTAAAATAAATGCAAAAAAATTCATTAAAATTTTTTGTTATTAGTTACAGTAACCAGAGATGGGGTCATGTATCTCTTTAAAGACTCCACAATTCATGTATACAGTAGTTTTCTTGCTAATAATTGATACATGTTCTTGAAATGCTTGCCCCAAAGATAAGCTGTAGACTAAACAGGCAATCAGACTGGAATCACTGGTTTTAATTTGTCTAAAAGAAGGCTTAGTTTTACTGTAGAGTTAGTCACAAAGAAATACCAAATATATAATATCCTTTTACTTATGAGTCTTAATTTGAGTTTATATTAGAGAGAATGCTGAATGAACTTTGAGAAGTTATAGGAAGCAATAAAAGTTTTCTACAAGACATTTAGCACAGCCTATATTCTTCACACAGACAGATTGAGACTAATAGAAGCCTAAAGCTGAAATGCCAGTGTCACCTGTTAGGACCCTCAACCTTCACTTCTTGTTTTCTCTAACTGAAGTTTTTCCTGTGTGACTCTCCCAAGCCAAGGGGATATTGTATGTGATATGAAGCTGTCTATGTTTGTATCACCATGTCTCCTTTTCATTCTGCAATTGGTATCTATTAATAATACTTTATGTTAATATATAATGTATTATGTATATACAAAATACACACAGGCTGGGTAATCTTTCCTGTCCACTTACTGGATTGGAGTCATTGAGGAATCACACTTCTTGGCATGTCTACAGTGTTCCTGCCAGAGTGGTTTACCTAAGGATGGAAAACTCATCACAGAAGTGAACCGCAGTATTCCATGGGCTAGTGTCATGGGATAAATAAAGAATGAGAAAGCAAGCCGAGTACCAGCCTTTAGCTCTCTCTGCTTCTTGACTGGGGCTGCTATGTGTCCAGCTGCCTCATGCCTGGTTGCCATGCTTTCCTTTCCATAAGGACAGTCCCTTCTAACAATGAGACAGAAGAACCCTTCATCACTTAAGTTGCTTTTATCAAGTATATTGTTACAGTAATAAAAGGGGTTCATATAAAAGTCTAATTCATATATTTATAGTAATAAAACCTACATGAAATCTATATATTTTATATTGCTTACATCTAATCACAGAAATCATATACTATAGCTAGCTAGCTAGATAAATAGATAGATACATAGATTTCTTTCTTTTTTTAAACCTATGATTCAAAGAAAAGCAAGGGTGATTTCCTGTAACTTATTTTACCCAGTATAACGCTCGTTGTTCTGGGAGTTCTGGAAAGGAATTATTAAAACATTAAAGAAAAGTGATAGTATAGTATTTCTTCCTTCTTCTCAAATGCAATTCCTAATTCCTCCAGTGACCCTACTCCTGAAAACCCTGTGTATTGCCTATCAGTGTTGTGTTTTAAAATTTTATATTTATTAAAAATTGAGGACATTCCTATAACCTGTTTTGGTTGATGAAGTAAATCCCCATCTAAGCTAACCCCAAAAAGTAGAAGATCCATAAGGCCCACTCCTACTGAGAAGGGACTCTGACTGTCTAAGCTTCCTCCATAGCACGGAGGCCACTTGGAATATTCAGTTTTGGGGACTCATCCCTATGCTGGGGTGGGCTTTTTGAAAGAGTTACTTCCTTTGAGTCACCCATGTTTCTGTAGTAACTCCTACTTACAGTAAACTTAGTGGCACACTAAGTTTGACTTGAATGGAATCATTTCTTCCTTCTGTCATTGGTGCCCTTTCTAGGTAAAAAGACATTCATGGCACAAGTGTTGAATGTGTAAGAAATCTCCCTTTGACCTTTACCAAACTTCTGAGCTCCCTCAGGGACTAGATAACTTCAGTAGCTTTGGCTTGAACCGCACAGAACATAAAGGGAAATTTACCTGTAGAGTACATTCCAGAATGTGTGTAGCATACTTTGTATAGATATTCTCCACACCGCAGAGTGTGTTCCCAGACAGCAGCTGGTCTCCATAAGTACCCCACCTCACTTCCTTGTCCTCTGATTTGGGGGGGGGGAGCTCGTCACAGAGCAGCTGAAGTAGTCCAGAAGGGGTTGGGGAGTAATAGGACTTAGGTTTTCTATCCTAAGTGACACAAGGAGAGAAGTGACAATCATGAAGGCCAGGCATCTGTTGTCACTAGAGTAAGCAGGGTGCTGACCTGTGTGCAAAGATTTGGAATTTTTTAAAAGTACCAAGTTTCTGAAATTCAATAAAATATTTTTATTAATTAAAAAAAGACATTTGTTAATGTCTCTCTAGGAAATTTCAACCAACAAACTGACACCCTTCACTGCTGGAAGTTTAATGTACTCATTGTTTATTTACATATTTTGTTGACGATAATGTTTACAAAAACATTTTTAGATGCTTGAGTTGTGACTAAGCAGTCAAGAGCACTTGCTATTCTTGTACCAAATTAGAGGTCAGTTCCAGGCACCAATGTCAAGAAGGTCTCAGTTCAGGAGATCTAATGACCTTTTCTAGCCTTTACATGTACACACACACACACACACACACACACACACACACACACACACACACACCAGATATATAATTTAAAATATAATCAGCTAAATCTTTAAGAAAATGTCTTAGTCATTTCAATAGGTGAAAAGACAGGGTGGGAGATCTGAGGCTTCTAGGAAATGATAACAACCTCTCCCTCACTATCTGCTTCAGGAAGGTGGTGTTGAAGGGGTCTCCTAAGTTTCATAGAAAAGAAGTGATGTTCCCAGTAAGATCTTTGCTTCCAAGTCAGTCAATTCATAACTACAGCAACCATAACTTTATGTTTCTACTACATTTCACAGGTTCAAGGAAACTTTGATTCTCATAAAAAAGGACATCTTTTTGCTTTTGTATTTATTTGCTTGCTTGCTTTTGTTTTTACATCCAGACTGTAGTTTCCCCTCCCTCCTCTCCTCACAGTTCCTCCTCCCACATCTCCCCATCCTCTTCCCTTTGTTTGTCTTCAGGAAAGGGCAGGCCTCCCAGGGATATCAGCCAGTCATGATATACTACATTGCAAAGAAATTATGTACTTCCTCTCCTATTAAGGCTGATGAGGCAACCTGGTAGCAGGAAAGGGTCCAAAAGCAGGCAATAGAGTCAGAGACAGTTCCTGTTTCCAGGGCTAGGAGTCCCCAAAGAAAACCAAGCTACACAAATGTAATATACACATATAGGGAATATGTCAGTCTCGTGCAGACTCCTCGGTTTTCAGTTCAGTCTCCCTGTGTTTGATGAGCACAGGATAGTTAATTTCCTTGTGGTGTCCTTGACCCTGTGGGTCCTACAATCCTCCTCCCCTCCACAGGACTTCCCCAAGCTCTGCCTAATGTTTGGCCGTGGTTCTCTGCATCCTTTTCCATCAATTGCTGGGTGAAGACTCTCTAATGAGCATTGGGCTGGGCACCAATCTATGAGTATAGCAAAATATCATGCAGAATAATTTCATTGACTTTTTTAAAGTTATGTTTGGTTCTATTCTAGGTTTCTGGGCTATCCCACCTCTAGGTCCTGGACCTTCAAAAAGTTTCAGGGTTGAACTTTCTCTCATGGTATGGGTCTCAAGCTAGGCCAGTCATTGGTTGGTCATTCACACAATTTTTGTGATAGGTTTTACCCCAGCACAACTTATTCAAAACCTTTAGCAAAGTGAGTGATATAAAATTATCTCAAAAAATCAATAGCCCTCCTATATACAAATGATAAATGGGCTGAGAAGAAATAAGGAAACAATGCCCTTCAAAATAGCCACAAATAATATAAACTATCTTGGGGTAACTCTAACCAAGCAAGTGAAAGACATGAACAACAAAAACTTCAAGTTTTTGAAGAAAGAAATTGGAGAATATATCAGAAGATGGAAAAATTTCCCATGCCCATGGATTGTTAGGATTAACATAGTAAAAATGGCTGCCTTCCAAAAGCAATCTACAAATTCAACACAATTACCAATAAAATTCCATCACAAGTCTTTACAGACCTTGAAAGAACAACACATAATATGGAAAAAAACCCAGAACATTTAAAGTAATCCTGTACAATAAAACAACTTCCAGAGGTATTGCCATGCCTGATTTCAAGCTGTATCACAAAGCAATCATAATAAAAACCACATGGTATTGGCATAAAAGCAGATAGGTTTATCGACGTAATTGAATCAAAGACCAAGATGCAAATCTACACACCAACAAAGAAGTCAAAATTATACAATAGGAAAATGAAATCCCCTTCACTAAATGGTGCTAGTCTAATTGGATGTCAACAGGTAGAAGAATGCAAATAGATCCATATCTATCACCCTGCACAAAACTCAAGCCCCAGCAGATCAAAAACTTTAACATAAAAACAGATACACTGAACCTGATAGAAAAGAAAGTGGGGAATAGCCTTGAACACAGGAGACAATTTCCTGAATAGAACACTAATTGAGCAGATACTAAAATCTATAATTAATAAATGGGTTCTCATAAAACTGAAAAGTTTCTCTAAGGCAAAGGACACCGTTAAAAGGCCCAAATGGCAGTCTACAGAATGTAAAAAAAACCTTCACCAACCCCAGATCTAACAGAGAACTAATATCTAAAATATATAAAAAAAATTCAAGAAATCAGACATCAAAAAAACAAACAAAACAAACAAACAACAAATAATCTAATTAAAATGGGGGTGTGGATCTAAACAGAATTCTCAACAGATGAATCTCAAATATTTTTAGCCATCAGGGAAATGCAAATCAAAATGACTCTGAGATTCCATCTTACACCTGTCAGAATGGCTATGATCAAAAACACAAGTTAAACCCCATGCTGGTAAGGTTGTGGAGCAAGGAGAACACTACTCTATTGCTGGTGGGAATTCAAATTTGTACAGCCATTTTGGAAATCAATATGGTGGCTTCTATAAAATTGAGAAGCTATACTACTCTTGGGCGTATACCTAAAGGACCCTATATTCTATCACAAGGGCACTTCCTCAACTGTGTTCATAGCAGCTTTATTTGTAATAGTCAGAACCTGGAAAGAATCTAGATACCTCTCAACCAAAGAATGGATAAAGAAAAGGTGGCACATTTATACAACAGAGTATTACTCAGCTGGTGAAAACAATGACATCAGGAAATTTGAAGGCAAATAGATGGAACTAGAAAAGATCATCCTGAGTGAGGTAACCCAGACTCAGAAAGACAAACATGATACGTACTCACTTATACCTGAAGATTAGCTGTAAAGTAAAGGATAGCCACTCTACAATCCACAGACTTAGAAAGACTAAGTAATAAGAAAGACTCAAGAAGGGGACACAAATGAATCTCACCATGAAGGGGAAAAAGAATAGACATCACTGGTGGATGGGGGGTGCTCTAGATGGAGGTGGGGTGGAGATGGGAACAGGCAGGATTATGTTGGGGAAAGATGGAAGGAGAGAGGACTGAGAGAGACAATCTGAATTAGGGGAGCACCTCTAGGAAGAGGAAACTCTTAGGAATCTTTGAGGGTGACTCCTAGCAATGGGAGATAGGAAGCCTGAACTGGCGCTATCCTGTAACCAGGTAAGACTTCTAATGGAGTGTAGCTGGAAGTTTTCCTATGTTCTAGTCGGCCAGTGGTAGGGACAAGTCTCTTCCACTCATGTCCCCCAATTAAGCATACAGAGGCTTATATTATTTATAAGCCATTAACTGAGGCTTATGACTGACTAGCTCTTATACTTAAATTAACCCATAATTTTTATTTATGTTTAGCCATGTGTCTCAGTACCTTTTCTCAGTTCTGCCTTGTCATCTTGCTTCCTCTGTGTCTGGCTGGGGACTCCTAAATCTGCCCTTCCTCTTCCCAGAATTCTCCTTGTCTGCTCAGTCTGCCTAGACTTTTGCTGTGGATATCGCTCTGTGTAAATAAAGTTCTGATTGGCCAGTGGCCAGGCAGGAAGTATAGGCGGGACAAGAGAGAAGAGAATTCTGGGAAGTAGAAGGCTGGGGAGAGACACCGCCAGCCACCGCCATGAGAAGCAACATGTAAAGACACTGGTAAGCCACAAGCCATGTGGCAAAGTATAGACTAACAGAAATGGGTTAATTTAAGATAGAAAAAGCAGATAACAAGAAGCCTGCCACGGCCATACAGTTTGTAAGCAATATAAGTTTTTGTGTGCTTTCTTGGTTGGGTCTGAGCGACTGTGGGACTGGCGGGTGAGAGAGATTTGTCCTGTGGGCCAGGCAGGAAAACTCTAACAACAAATGGCGCCCAATGTGTTTGCAAGAATTTCCACCTAAAACCTGAGAAAAAAAGATCCTAAGACAGAGCTAAAAACAGCTTCCTAATTGTCTCTCTCAAGTTAGCGGCAGCCCGCCAGTTTCAGCTACTGTGGCGGGTTCCTGGTGTGTGCATCTGACCCGCAGTGCGACGGGAATGAGGAGTCTACAAGTGACACTTTACTCTGCTGCATGGTGGATTTAACCTTTGCTAGTTTAAAAAAAAAAAAAAAAAAGATTTCTGGGCTATGCACTGCTTTGATAGAACTGCTTCTGATAGTTGATGGTACACATGGCTCCAGACCCAGAGCTGGCGGTAAACTGTACCACCGCCATGTTGGGAAGCTGAGGTGGGCAGAGCCAGCAGCCACAGCGGCGTTTCAGTCTTACAAAGATGGATATTACACAGAGAATCTGTTTTATGTTATCTTTTGGATTTTTAACTGCAGAAAAAGATTTGATCATAAAAGCTGTTGAGTTAAACAAATATGTAAATTTTAAAGGTACCTTGACTTCAAAATTTGGATATAAGGGTATGTTGCTTTGGAAAGGAGTCTCTGCTTTTGTTTCCACAGAAAGCCAGAGGCTATGGATTTATTCCAGATTAAGATACATCAGGTTTGATCAGCCAAGACCACCTGAAAGGTCTCTGATGACACCATGGCCCAGATGATCTGACATCCAGAATAGTTTCAAGGCAACTGGCTCAGAGGTTCACCCTAATGGACTACTCCATAATCCTAAAATTTTCTTTGTGTCCCCATAAGATACAGCACCCCCGTCCAGCAGGAAGTAGTAAGAAAAACTACGCCCAATTTCCCAAAATTATCAAACTGGCTTTGGAGATGGAATTGGCTCACTCCTTCTCTAAACTCAGACATATTGTTAAAAGAAAAGGTTAAGAGCTTCTTGTGTCCCAAATCAGAAGAGCTCTCTGATGTGGGGCAGAGAAAAACCAATATTTTTATTTAAATCGGGTTGATTATAAATGTGATCTCTTTCTAAAGAAGAAAAGGGGATAGGATGTAGATATAATAGGACAAAAGGGTAGATTAAGGAACTTACTTCTAAAGAGCAACAACTTGTTTAAAATGTTTTACATTGGTATAGACTTTTAGTCTATTGATACAAACTTAAAGTTAATTTTGTTATACTGTGTGTATATTTCTACTCGTGTTTAAGGTATTATGTTTGTATAGCTCATTTTAAATTGTAATGGATAATTAAAAATAGATTAATAATTAGTCATCTATGATAATTGTAGCCATGTTAGTTAAGTCTTCTAGATATACATAGACATATTTCAGATAGATAGGTAATCTTCAAATACTTCAAAGACCTACAGAATATGGCATTTAAAATACTTTTAAAATTTAGACTTTCTGGACAGTGAGACATGTCTGCTCCTGGCAGCACCGATTTGCTTCAGAGAGGAAGATGGGCATTGAAAACACTTCATATCTTATCTTCACCTTGGCAAAAGTAGCCATTTGGGCAAGAAACTGTTCTTTCCTGGACTGCTTGATCGACTGGACATGCAGGACCCATAGAAAGGTGACCACTAAACTTTGCTTGACAAAATGGTCCTTCAGGTTCCTGCTTTGCAGAGGAAACGACCAGACATTCTACAGGACACTGAGAAAAGTGACCAAGAGACTCTAGCCCTGTGGGCTGAAGACAGATACCCCAACTTTACAAAGGAATATTAGGTGACTGTCCAGGCTGCCAGCTGTCTCTGTCTACTCTTGCAAGACTCCCGAAAAATGCTTGCATCCTTCTCCCGGTTCTAAGGTAATATTATATCCTTCTGAGGTCTTTGATGTGGTTGAAGACTAGATGGTTATAATTTCCTCAGTTATGATAAAAGATAAGTTAGATATAAAACCTTAGACTCACAAATATAAGATAGATAGGATATCTTCTTTAATATTGTAACTGTAATTCTTGCTAGATAATTGTTTTGTTGTATGTAATTTTACTATGTAAAAGTTAAAACCTTCCTTTAAAAAAAAGAAAAGGGGAAGTGCTGTGGATATCGCTCTGTGTAAATAAAGTTCTGATTGGCCAGTGGCCAGGCAGGAAGTATAGGCGGGACAAGAGAGAAGAGAATTCTGGGAAGTAGAAGGCTGGGGAGAGACACCGCCAGCCACCGCCATGAGAAGCAACATGTAAAGACACTGGTAAGCCACAAGCCATGTGGCAAAGTATAGACTAACAGAAATGGGTTAATTTAAGATAGAAAAAGCAGATAACAAGAAGCCTGCCACGGCCATACAGTTTGTAAGCAATATAAGTTTTTGTGTGCTTTCTTGGTTGGGTCTGAGCGACTGTGGGACTGGCGGGTGAGAGAGATTTGTCCTGACTGGGCCAGGCAGGAAAACTCTAACTACAGACTTTCCTGCCCGGCTCCTGGCAAATCAGTGTTTTATTGAACCAATGTCCAATGCAATAGCAGTATTGTGACACCAACTTGACCACAAAACCTTTGACCTACAATTGGTCCTGCCTAAAAATGCACATTGTATAGAAACTTGCAGGTTGTTCACACGGCCTTGATTAGAAGACTAATAATATTTCAGCAGCACTTTATCCTTCATGCACATAGCAATAAGCATAAGTCAGAGAACACTGAGGATTCACTTTTAGAGGAGAGCATTCTGCTGGCATAGTATGGTGATCAAAAATGAAGACAAAGGAGCCGGGTGGTGGTGGTGCATGTCTTTAATTCCTGCACTTGGGAGGCCAGGTGGATCTCTATGAGTTTGAGGCCAGCCTGATCTATAGAGTGAGATCCAGGACAGGAACCAAAACTACAAAGAGAAACCCCGTATGAAAAAAAAAAAAAAAAAAAAAAAATGAAGACAATGGAAACAAAATAATCTTCACAAAAGCATGAAAGAGATGCATTTGGGATAGAGAGAACTTTAGTTGATCCACACTTAACAATTCATGGTGTGTTCTTAGTTCAGTGGTAGGTGTCTTTCAAGATAGAAACTTCAGGGGTGTTTCTCTACGTTTCACTTCGGTTATACTCCAGCTGTATGGCAGTGCTCCGATCTCTCCCCTCCTCATTGAACTTCCAAACCACACAACACATACTTGTCAGTCTTCTGATTCTCCTTCCAGAAAATTGTCATTCCTTCTCAAAGATATACATCTGATCCCACATTCCTTCTTTAATCTAGGATCTACCAATTTGACTTTGAAGTTGAAGTTTTCCTCATTCAAGTTTGGCACTTTAAGGCAAATATTTGGCCACATTCAAACTACTCTTTTATTTCCAGTACACACTTACTTGATTAAATTAAAGCTATTCTAGGACTTTTAAGATTACTGCTTTTATTTTAAGGAGTGAAGCTATCTAGTGGTATCATGCTGATGGCATTATGCCCACCTAGTTCAGGCAGAAGTCTGTCAGTGGAAGGTTTCAGTGGTTGTGTGTTGTTTATTGCCGGGTACATCTGTGAAAGTGTAACACACCCAAACAGAAGTAAACAACCTTGTGTTGCTTATTTATTTTACCTACACTAAGTAAATCAAATTTGCTTATAAGAATAGCCAATGAAATTCTTTGTTTTACATTTCATTAAAATAAAAATTATTAAAGGGCCTTACAATGTAAATTTTGCACATACTCATTAGCAGTTAAACATGATTCTTTCTTGATCAACTCTTCTGCTTGATGAAAATTGCATTTATAAAGAAGAATTTTAAAAGGAGCATGGAGTAACTGTGGCTTAATAAAGATTAGCAATGAATTATTCCAATGAAATGGCTTGAAAGTAAAAGTACAAAGAGGTGTGTAAATAATGTTGCATAGTCAGAAGACATCAAAAGATATTATAAATTATCTATGATAATATAAGGTAGTAATAATAAGGTGACTTCCTGTAAATATTTATTGAACAACATTGTGATTGTAGTGATATTGTGTTTCCCAATATATTGCACACCCTAATAAATTTATCTGGGTTCAGAGAACAAAACAGCCACTTGCTAGACATAGAGGCCAGAAAATGGTGGCATACACCTTTAATCCTATCACTTGGGAGGCAGAGATCCGTGTGGATCTCTGTGAGTTCAGGTCATACTAGGAACAAGCCAGGTGTGGTGGCACACACCTTTAATCCCAGCACTCAAGATCTCATGTCTTTACTTGGGAAAGACACATGCCTTTAATCCCAGGATGTGATTTGATGGCAGGAAGCAGAAAGGTATATAAGGCATGAGGACCAGGCTTTTTAAGCTTTAGCTTTTAGCAGCAGTTCAGCTGAGATCCATTCAGATGAGGACTCAGAGGCTTTCTGTCTGAGGAAACAAGATCAGCTCAAAAGTTGGTGAGGTGAGGTAGCTGTGGCTTGTTCTGCTTCTCTGATCTTTCATCATTCACCCCAATACCTGGCTCTGGCTTTGTTTTTTATTAATAATACCTTTTAAGATTCGTGTTACACTGTGATCTATAGTGAACTGAAATTTCCGTTTAATGAGGAAGTTTAGTTTAGATTCAACACAAAAATAATTTCAGTAGCATTTACATTTAGTAAAAATAGATTAAAATTGCTCACCTTTTTTATAATGGAATGCCTACTGTGTGTTAAATGCTATGTTTTTTCTATTACTAATTATTATAATGAAAATTATTTATAAATCAAGATCAAAAGGTTGATTTGATTATGTATTGAAATCACAGCAATAATTGATCTATTTTGTTTAACATACTCATGTTTAGTACTTGCTATGTGCCAACATCTGTTTTAACAATGCTAACTTTATAAATCTTTTCAGTTATCCTTTGAATTTTACACGTACATCCTAAATAGTGACAATCTAAAAAGTTCCAGGGAAAGTTGACTTTATCCAAACATACTAATATTATCTAGTTATAAAAAAATGATCAAATGTTATAGTAGTGGATACAGGGATTTATCTCACAAAAAGAATGCAGAAGTGAGTCACATACTAATTGGTTAAGGCATATTTAGTATTATACGATTGTCATATAAAATTATTGCACCCCAGAATTTGAATGTTATTTCCTTATTCAAGGAATATATGGTGTTGAAAATATACTGGAGCAAAGAATTCAAATAAATAGAAAGAAGGGGCTGGAGAGATTACTCAGTGGTTTAAAGCACTTGATGCTCTTGCAGAGGAGTCCGGTTTGTGTCCCAGCACCCACATGGTGGTTCACAACTGCCTGCCCTACCTTCTAGGATATCTGATGCCCTCTTCTGACCCTCACAGACACCAGGCAAACACAACACATACATACAAGTTGATCACACATACGCATAAAATCACAATGAATAAACAGCTCTTTAAAAGCACAAATCATGAACTCAATGTAAAATGATAGGAAAGGGAATAATATTCAACTAAAAAGGAAAAAAAGGTAACTACTGGTATAAAATATGTGGTAGCCCACAAAAAGCAAATGCTGTAAGCAGTGTAAAAGCCTGGGATGCATTGTGTAAGAATAAGACTGAGAGAACATTTTTTGTAGAATGTGGACCACCCTCATGTGACTGGAAGATCTTACTAACAAACAGGCCAAGCGGGTGTAGAAGTATGGATGGACATCAGCTGGACTGAGCTTCCCCTGGGCAAAGTATGTGATGTGTTAACCTTTGTTAAGGGAAAATGGTTTGCTAAACTATCAAGAAAATGCAGCTCTCCAGTAAAAGGAAACTTTGTCTACTAGTTTCCAAGGGCAAAGTAGTCTACCAGATCTCCATTTTGGGTTTGGTTTGCTGTTTCTGAACTTTGATTGCCGTAAGAACTAGAAGCATCTTTCATCTCCAGCTGGCAAGAAAGCTATATCCCATTTTCCAAGTTGGGTTGCTATAATCCTCCTTAATGAGTCTACCACAGCTTACTCTCTACAGCCTCCAAATGGATCAGAAAATAAGCGGTAGCCAAGTAAACAGCGGAACACCATGGTTTCTTCATCTTGATATGATGTTTTTTTGGTTTTTTTTTTCCCCTAGACGCTACTTAATTTCTGTTCCAATTATAATGTATTTTGAAAAATTAAACAAATGATGAACCTTAAAAAAAGGTAAATGTTAATCTATCAGAACGAAAATACCAACTCTACTCCCAGAGGGGAAAAGTACAGAAAACCCTCCACTATAATAATTAAGGAGCAGAATAATAATAATAATAATAATAATAATAATAATAATAATAATGCAATATAACAAGGAAATTCCACTCATACTTTACAGGATATCACTCAATATCATCTCATAATAAATCAACATTTATTGGTCTCCAATATTAAGACCACTGATAAATAAATGATTGAAGACAGAAGTGGTGAGTGACTCAGCTTGCTGGATTACTCTGAAACCTAACATCTGATGCTTGTTCTTTCAACAATAACATATGAGTGAAAAGTGTTTTCCTATGCTTTCATGGATGTTGTTAACTTTGCATTCCACACAAGCAAATCTGGAATTAACAACAATCCAAAAATGGACTGAAAATGTCGTCTGACTAAATATTTTATGAAAATCCAATAAAAGCAGATAGCCTTAGCTTCATTTTAGAAATAAAAAATCAACGATAACATTAAGATGTTTTGTTTTAGTTCATCACAACGGACTATTTCCATGTCGTTAATGACATTAGAAGAAGGAAAACCACACAATCAACTCATGTAATTGTATTTATCCGTTATTAGGTGTTCAATGTAAGCGGCTGTTGTTCTGAGAAAGGAAGTCAGACATAACAGATGACAGCTGGACATTGATTTGGACATGGAATGCTGTCTTGGAGCAGTACAGTGCATGACTTTGGAATTTTCAAGGACTTTCTATTCATTTCTTTTTCATATTCAGGCCAAAATTATGTAGCAATAGTGAGTATTTGTGGTGTTTTGCAACAAAGAATCAACTCAACAGGGAGTGTTTTCACATTTTTTCTTTTACACAATAGAAAAACTAGTGGGTGTGGTAGCTCATGCCTATTATCGTAGCACTGATGAGGCTGAATGGGGCAGATTGCCATGAGTTCTGGGATAGCCTGGACTAAAACGTGAGACTCTGAGTGATGGTAAATCTTGGTAATCAACTTGACTGGATCTGGACTCAACGAAAAGGCAAGCTTCTAAATACTCCTATGAGGGATTCTCTTGATCAGGTTATTTGACATGGGAAGATCCACCCTAAACATGGGCTTCACCTTCTGATGGCAGCTCAGATGAATGGGCTTGGAAGAAGAAGGCTTTGCTTTCTGTTTGTTTGCCCTCACTCTGTTGGCAAGTTCCTGTAACTTGTGACTTGTGGCTGCCACTACCGCATTTCTTTATCACTATGAGAACCAGCTTCTTCTGCCTGCCAACACAGACTGAAGCTAGCAGCTCTCAGAAAAGATGGGGACTGCTGAAACATTCACCCTCCTGAACTATGCAACTACTAAGGTTATTTATTTACTTATTTACTGACTCTAGTATGAGACAGCCATTGTTGGACTACCCAGACACAGCCTGTAAACTAATCTAGTAAATTATCATTATGTGTAGAATATAGGTATATTGCAGATATTTAAATATATGTAAATATATTCTATCTCAGATAAACATGTCTGGTGAGATGGCTCAGCAGGTAAAGGTTTTTTTTTTTTTTTTTTTTTTTTTTTTTTACTAAGGATGAAAACTTTAATTTTATCCCCAGGACCCACTTAGTGGTAGGATAGAATCAAATATTGCTATAAGTTGTCCTCTGACTGAGGTGTGCATGCCCCCAACAGATGAATAAATTTAATGAAAACAACTGTTTTGGGGAGAGAGACAGAGGAGACACCATCCCACCATCCAGGGAGCAGCATGTAATGACACACAGGTAAAACCACAGAACACATGGTGACATATAAATTAATAAAAATGGGCTGAGTTTAGTTATAAGAGCTAGCTAGCAAGAAAACTGAGCCATAGACCATGGCCATGCAATTTGTAATTGATATAAACCTCTGTGTGTTTATTTATTTGGGTCTGAGCAGCTACAGGACCAGGAAGACACAGGAAAACTTCCAGCTACAAACAACAAAAACAGAAAAAGACAGAAAAAAAGCTTTACCTTTACAGTATTATATTTCCCCACTATTTAAATCATGGACCAAATTTCATACAGCTCAAGTTATTTATTAAAACAAAATAAGACAATATTTTAAATTGCTTTGAATTCAAACAGGACCAAAACACTACTAGCTAAAATTTAACATAGTTCTCAGAAAAACCTTTGGCAAAAAACCAAAGCTATAGTGTTAGCTCACAACCTTCACCTTTTGAAGTTTTAAATTTGCTCATGCAAATATAACATATTAGCTTCAACAAAGCTATATAGACACATCTTTTAAAAGTTTTAATAATTTTCTAAGTTTTTCATGATTAATGACAGTATTCTAGTAGCCAAATATAAATCTCTTGCTTTGTTTTATTTTGTGTGTGATAAATTTACTAGCTTGTTTCCATTTGGGTTATTATCACCAATTTTAAAGCTGACTATCAATATGACAAGACTGTGTCTTTGAAAGATACATAGGTACTATTATGGTAATGCCTCATCTCATAGTTAATAGATATAAATGGATTAGATAAACTATTTTAAGAAAGGGAGGAAAAGAGAAGGAAGGAAGGAAGGAAGGAAGAAAGAAAGAAAGAAAGAAAGAAAGAAAGAGAAAGATAACATCAGAGCATTATAAATTCTTTTTGAAAAATAGTCAAATGATTCTATATACTGAAAGATCCAATGATCTACCAGCCTTTGTGTACAGAGTAAAGAGATGAATTGGAGGTAGGTACATCATAGTTTTATTCAACATTTGCAATGTTTCGGTAACCAAGAATTGAAGGCCCTTTCATGTTTGGCAATTTTTATATTTCATGAATCTTGGTAGCAATGCTAAAAGTTTACCTAGCTTCAGAGATCCTAAGAATTGTGGTTCCCCAAGCTAGTGACCATTTGACAGACACTCCACAAGCACAGATAGTCAGTCAGTTCTTACATTGGATCACGGATCTGTCTGTCTTTCTCTCTGCCCAGTGAATGCTGTACCAATTTCTGAAAGACAAACCTCCCCATGCAGAAGTTTCTGTGATTTGTTTTTCAGTTGGAAGCTTGCATTCCTTGGATCTTTGTGGGAATTCTTTGAGGCCTGGGTAAAGGCTAGGATCCTCGTTCAGACAGACATGGAAATAAGCTCAACCTTGGTCATGATAATGTGGGAACTGCCAAAAACCAGTTTGACTAATCTCTTAAATAGTGCCTTCAATAGCTTTGATTTAAAGAGCCACTAACCTGTTTTTCTGACATTTTTCTCTGCTGGCCAGTGATTCTAAATATAGACCTAGAATTATGCTTGTTTAATAGTATTCAGTGGTGAAAATAAAAGAATATCAGATGAGGGAATTATAGTTAATAATATTCACATTCTGATTTTTACTGGGATTCATTGTCTAGTTAGACTTTTCTACAGTTTTTATAAACATAGAATATCTTTCCAGTAGAAAGATGTTTCAAATTGAATCAATTGTAAATTGCAACTGACAGTATTCTGACTTTGATTATGTTTCAGAAACCACAAAGTCGTGGTTTATCTTCTTTGACAACAAAGTTTTTAGTTCTTGACTATTGATAAAATTTTATGAATGGGTTGTGTTGAATACTGTAGAAGATCCAGTGCTGAAGCTTTACCAGAATTTAAACACCCCAGTCTTTTGTATTTTAAGCTTCCTGATGAGAGTGTAGAATTGTTACATTGTAATTTTAATTTACATATCTTTAATGACTTATGAGGCTAAGCTCACTAAATATGTCTATTAGCCATTTAGAAAACCACACTTGGAAAGTGCATGGTCATTTATTTACCTATTTTAAAATGTCAAGTAGGAAAACCCTTTTTGTGCTGGACATAAGTTTTATATCGACTACAAATACAGCATGGAATTTTGTACTATAAAGATTACTTTGATAAATGTAATTTTCTAATATTATTTTAATAAATCTTTTAAAAAGATGTTAGGTTTGATAGTCTTATTATTTAAAAAATTATTGATCCTAAGGTCTTGAAGATAATATTTTTCAGTTCGTCTGCAGTTGATGTCATATAGGAGATGCAGGTACCTTTTATTACATATCCAGTTGTCTCAGTACCTTTTTTTGGTTTAAAACAAACAAAAAAACTACTACTACTTTCCAGTGTCATCTATGCTGTAAGTCAGATGTTTTATATGGATTTTATATTTTGATATATTACATGTTTGTGTCAACATCATGATGTCCTCATTGTAAAGTATCTTAATAAATGTTTCACTTCCTGGGCCTCCACTTTTGTTCAATAAGATTGCATTTGAATTTAAATTTACACATCCGAATCACCTCAATCTTTGACTATGCTAGAGTGCTGAGGATCATCTTAGATCAGTCTCTGTAGCTGGAAGTTTCTCCAGTCCTGCCAGGTCCCCACATTACCATGGCCTGTTTATAAAATAATCACTCAGAAGCTTATATTAATTATAACTGCTTAGCCATTAGCAAAGGCTTATTACTGACTAGTTCTTACACTTAAATTAACCCATAATTCTTACCTATGTTTAGCCACGTGGCTTGGTACCTTTTTTCAGTTCTGCTTTGTCATCTTGCTTCCTCTGTGTCTGGCTGGTGACTTGACTCAACCTTTCCTCTTCCTTCCAGAATTCTCCTTGTCTGCTTATCCCGCCTATAATTCCTGCCTGGCTACTGGCCAATCAAAATTTTATTTATCAACCAATCAGAGCAAGGTATATTCACAGCATACAGAATGATATCTCACAGCACTTGCCCTTTTCTGTTTTGTTATATGTAATTTTAATAGGTTAAAGTTAAAACCTTCCTTTAGTTTAGACAGAAAAGGGGAAGTGATTGGGGGAATGTCTTTCTGTATGCTGTCAATATGTGTTGCTCTAATTGGTTGACAAATAAAGCTGTTTGGTCTATGGCAAGGCAGCTTAGAGGCAGGCAGGACATTCGAAGACAGTGATAGGAAGAGGAAGCTGAGTTGGGAGACACCAGCCCACCATCCAGGCAGCAGCATGTAACGGCACACATGTAAAGCCACGGAACACGTGGCAATATATAGATTAATGGAAATGGGCTGAGTTTAAGTGTAAGAACTAGTCAGTGGTAGGACTGAGCTAATGGCTGAACAGTTTTAATTAATATAAGCCACTGTGTATTTGCTTGAGGGACGTGAGTGGGAGAGATTTGTCCTGACCACCAGCAGGCCAGGATACAGAAAAACTTTCAGCTACAAATCTCCATTAAAATGAGTGTCTTGCATGTTAATATTAGAATGTTGAATTCCAGGTTTCCTCAATAATGCTGTAATAATTCCTTATTATATAAAATACACTTTGGGGGTTGTTTCTGGGTATTTGTTGTTTACTGAAATTAAATCCATATTTTTTGTTGTTTTCTAGTGACTATTGTCAATGGATAGTAATGCAACTTATTTTCATAGTATTCTATATTCTAGTGTTCTTGTTAGATTTTATCTTGCATATATGAGTAAACATTTACTGAACATGGAGAATTTCTTTACTTGATGGATAGTAATCAATAGCTCAATATAAAAGGAAGTAAGGAAAAAGGATGGTAGAAGAGTTACTTTAAAGTCATCGTAATCTGGAAGGGGTCAATGACACTGCATCTCAAATTTGATGAGGCAATAAAAGACCAGGTGATAAGATTAAACAAATTCATATCAGTGGATTGGAAATGTGACCCACCAATCTCTATCAGTGGGCCACATGCTTACAAAACCATGTGATATACAAGAATAGGTGGGTAAAAAATTATACATTTTGCAAAGTAGGTGTTTATGCTACTTACAAATTGTCACAAATGTCATTGTTTTCTTTTATTAAACTGGAATTTCATTCAGTTGCTGTAGATATTTGTTACTGGTTTTATTGGGTACACAACAAAGATACCATTAACACAGACAATAATGCCTGCCAGTTGTTGATGAACACTGCTGGTTGGAGTATTTCTTTCAATACTTATAGTACAGAAAATATTTGTGATGGTTAATCTAGGCTATAACCTTGATGTGATGCAGAATCTTCTAAGCAACAAGTCACTGGACATGCCTGTAAAAGTTTGCCTATATTACATGAATTGAGGTGGAAACATCATTCCATGGACTAAAGTCCCAGATTCAATAAATGAAAGTAAGTTAAGCATTCATGACTTCCTGCTTCCTTACAGCAAATGCCATGTGACCGGTAGCCTCTAACTCCAGCATCAAGCCTTCTTTGTCATGATGAACTATGTCTTTTCCAACTACAAGCACAAAGAAATCCTTCTTCTGACAGTTTCACCAGATGTTTTATCACAGCAGTAAGAACAGTTACTAATGGTGTTAGTTAATGTTCATATTGGTCATCAACTTGGCAAGCTCTAGGATCACCTAGGTGATAAGACTCAATGCATGACTGTTGGAGATTTTCTAGATCAGCTGAGTTTCTGGGCACATCCATGAGGGATTGTGCTGCTTAACTTAATGGAGATGGGATGATATACCTTAACTGTGGGACGTATCATTTCTTAGGCTTGTGTGACTATATAAAAGAAGAATCAAGCTGAGCATCAGCAATAATCATTCTCTACCTCTTGAACTGTGAGCCAAAACAGACTTTTTCTCCCTTAAGTTGTTCTTTGTTAGAGTATTTTGTCACAGTATTAGGAAAAGTAACCACCACACTACCTTTCCTCTAGACTCAGGACACTAAATGAAATTTGATTGATATAATTGTTCAGTGTTGAGCCAAAGGAAATCACATCATAGGTTTATTTTAATGTATGTGCTGTTCAATTAACTATTTCAGTGGCATCATTTTTCATTGTTTTCTAAAATAATAGAAAAATAATGCCTGAATTAAATTCCTTTAACCCCTTTAACTCTGCGCATCCGTACCCTTCCATACTATACCTAGGATTCAAAGACAGAGCATTTTCTATCCTGCATTGCGCCTTTTAAATTAACAGCAAAAGAAGTAAACTGGCAAGGAAGTGATTCACTCACATGTCAGAGTGATTTGGGACTGAGAACGGCCATCAATTTCACTCTACTCTCATTTTGGTTCTAAAATTGCATTTCTTGCTAATTATAGCTGTAGGTACACTCATATTTCACTGGAAATGGCTACCAACAAAAGGAGATAATAGCAAATGGATTGCAATTTTTTATGGTCCTGCATGGAAACAGTACACAAAGTTTGTTATAAAACAAAAAGGAACTTTAAGCAGGTATTTATGTGCTCAATACACATTTTAGTGTTATAAAAATGCAACATAAATGAAGAACTATTTGATTTACTCAGGAATTTCTTCTACTCATTTGAAAATGTGAAAAGCAATTTGGAGGTCCTTAGGACACAGTCAATTAATTTTGGAATCATTTAGCTACAAAATTGTTTTTGATCTTTACAAGAGTAGTTTAAATATCTAAATAATAATACCAGCAAATGTGTGCCCAGGACACATTGAGATACCTTACACACAAATATTTTAGATGAATTCTCTCAGTTAAAAAATGAGTGAATACTTAAAATTTTATCTTACTTTTTAAAAGCCAAAGCAATG
Source organism: Onychomys torridus (assembly GCF_903995425.1). NCBI lineage: Eukaryota > Metazoa > Chordata > Mammalia > Rodentia > Cricetidae > Onychomys > Onychomys torridus. The sequence goes on along the minus strand of NC_050448.1, from coordinate 89,574,427 downwards.
TATAGCAATGTCAAAATCCAGCCAGGATGATCTTAGTCTAAAATTAATAAGTGATTTCTTTTACCCTAGTCCCATACAATCAAGATTGTTGTAGCTGGGCAGTGGTGGCGCACGCCTTTAATCCCAGCACTGGGAGGCAGAGGCAGGTGGATCTCTGTGAGTTCAAGGCCAGCCTGGGCTACAGGGTGAGTTCCAGGACAGGCTCCAAAGCTACACAGAGAAACCCTGTCTCGGGGAAAAAAAAAAAAGATTGTTGTAAGCACAGACTTTTAAACTCTACTACTTAAAAAGTAACACAAGAGCTGGAGAATGACTTAGTAAAACTGCTTACCACCACGGCTGGCTACCTAAATTTAATCCCTGGAACCCACATACTGGAAAGAGAGAAATCACTTTTTAAAGTAGTCGTCTGACCTCAACATGTGCATTGATGCAGACATGTAAACACACACACACACACACACACACACACACACACACACACACACATACACACACATTAATAATTGTAATTTTTAATTTAAAAAGCATAAACATGAGCTAGTTGAAAGTTTCTTTTGTTTCTGGCATCCTGAAATTAGTATTTATGTATTAGTTTGTTTTCATCCATCCCATCTTGAGATATCTTTTAGTGCTGGTAATATCTATTCTTTAAATTTTCCACCAACCTGGTCTTTTGTAATGTAGTTAATCATAAGTATCAGTGAGACCAAGTCATTGGCAGCTCAATTTTGTGATGATAAGGTAAAATCTGCCACAAAATTCCTACAGGGGCAATAGAAACTGGATGTGATGCCTACACAGCACCAACAGATGTTGGCTAGACTTTTTATTTTTTTATCAGGATCAGGAAAAGTAGTCACAGAAGAAGGCCCAGGACTATGTAAGCTTTCCTTTTCATCAGTTCATTATACTCCAGACAGAGTAGGAAATTATGTGGGCTTTTCACACCTGGTTTTAAAGAGAAAAACATATCTGCCTTCAAAAGAGTGTCTCATTGCATTTCATACCATTTGGAAAATGTCTTTACCTTTAGGAGACTATATTAGAGTAAAATGGTAAGACCGGAGTATTCAGACATACTTAGTGCTTTCAACAACTTAAAGTTGTCCCTCAAAACAGAAAACTAATCAAATTGAATTGATTAAAATAAACTGCCCTAAAAGAAAAATTCATTTTTATAGTCATTGCATAGATTGATTTTAGCCAGACTTTCTAGATTAGGTCTTATATTTTCTTCTCTTAGATATTAAATATTTTAATTCCCATATAATTCTAGTGTACTACTTACTGAATCAAATACAATTATTGAAACTAAAATTAATAATATTAATTGATAAATTCATAGTTTACAAAATTATACTATCAAACCATAATATCATTCTACTCCAAAAGCAGCATTCAGTTTGTAAGCTATTTAGTTCTTTAATGAGTTTATTCCCTAGTGTTTCAAAGAACTACAGTATTTCAAAAACTAAACTTACATGGCTATGGGTTTTTGAAGTGTTAGTAGTCTACCATATTCTTTAATTTTTAAGATTTTCACATATATACATACATGCATACAAACACACATGTACACACAACTTGAGTTTAGATGCATTAAGTGTTCAAGAGCCCACAGTGGTCAGAAGAAGGCATTGGATATCCTGGAACTGGAGTTACAGGCAGTTGTGAGTCACCATGTGGGCCATGGGAGCAGAATCTTGATTCTTTGCAAGAGTAGTTAGTAAGTAAGACTACTGAGCCACCTCTCCAGCCCTAATCATGTTTCATATATTAAGTCACCTTTGTTCCTTTTTATCTTACTTTCAGAGCTTGCTGAAATATCAAAAGTAATTCTAAATGTATGTGAATCTAATAGCTAAACAAAGTCAAGTTGAGGGTTAATCATTGATGAGAATAGTAGCGTTGATCTGGAATGTCCATCATAGTTGTATGCATATAGACCAGAAGTAAAGAATGAATTCACCTTCCTGGAAATGAGAAAATATCTGAGAGAAGCAAAATAGGACTGATCCAAAAATCTGAGACAAAAGCCTGCCTCAGCATGTCCAGGAAGAGTCCTGGTGAGGGGGGAGAGGGGGGACATGTATTGGAGACCAGGGACCTCAAATCAGACCAAAGACTCTTTGCAATGAACACTTGGAAGTAGAGATGGATAGACCAAGGGTGTACAGCATGACTTGTTGAGTTGCACTGTAGCTTCCATGATAAGGTTCTAATTTCCCTCCCTTTTTATTGTATTTTTAAAAATCTTTCTCATTTTATTTTCTTCATTTTTTTTTCTTGAATTCTGTTTTATTCAGGGGTGGGTACAGGGCAGAGGGTGGATACAAAAGGATGGAGATCCAGATATATGATGTGAAAAATACATAGAATAAGTAAATTTTATTAAAAATTGAAAAAAAAAAAACCTGCCTCAGGAAGGTCTGGGTCACAGAAACTGGAAGAGAAACCCTAGATCCAAAAAAGCAAAAAAAAAAAAAAAATGAATCAAGTAAATAAAAAAATCTAAATAGACTATTCTTGACCAGTGGATCACAATCCCTTTGGGGCCACAGGGATCATATATCAGATATCCTATGTATCAGATATTTACATTGCAATTCATAACAGTAGCAAAATTACATTATGAAGTGGCAATGAAATAATTTTATGGTTGGGGTCAACACAACATGAGGAACTTATTAAAGGGTCATAGCATTGGGAAGGCTGAGAACCACTGGGCTAAATAAAGACTCTACATGCAACTGAAATGACCAAAACTTGTAAACAATATAGTATTTACAGTACTCAGAGTAGGGTTTTAGGGTGAAATAATTTAAGGGACTACTAGTAGGACTGGGGCCTTTTGAGATGGGGCCCATCCTCAGACTTATGGGAAAAAAAGAGAAAGCCACAGCATGAGGAGCATAGGCATGAACCTCAAATAGGAGACAGGCACATTCTAATCATATCTAGCAAAACAAGCGTGTTGGAATTTAAGACAGGAAACAGACTTGCATGAACCTTGCTCTCCAGACTTAATGTAAGTCTTTAAGACAACACTCTGTATGGGCTTCCCACAACAGAGGCTGTGGCATCTCCTCAGAGGCCTGCTGACACACAGCTCCCATTGGAGTTGGCTCTGCCTTCTTTTGTCTGGCACATTTCTTAACTTTGCAGGCAGTCTCAGCCAGAGGGTTTGGATTGTTGCCTACAAGTCACCAATAGCCGTAGTTTAACAAGCCCTGCAACAAGATCGTTTCTCTCACACTGCTGAATGCTGACAGACAGAAAAGTCAAAGACTGAGAAAGGATAAGAATCTGAGAAAGACTTCAAGCATGAAGCCACCTCTATTCCTAAATTAATATACACCACTTAGTAAATGGTTGTTGATTGTACAACTTATGCTAGGCATAGTTTGGGAGTGGAGAAAATCCAACAATAAGTTAAGACACAAGTCCTTGAATTTGTGATACTAAACCTGGATTGAATGTACACTGAGGCCTGATCTCGGTAAGATGGGAGTTATTTTTCAAACTTTTTTGAGATATATCTTGCACAGCCAGATGAGTTGTCACATGTTTGTAATCCTCCTTTCAGGAGAGAGTAGGATCTTTGTGAATTTGAGGCTAGTCTTGGCTACCCAACAAGACCCTGTCTGCAAGCAAACAAACCAAGATGTATTTTATACACAATACAACTCATCCATGCAAAGTTAGAAATTCAATAGTTTTTAGTATGTGAGAATCATCATGAACTAATTTTAGGATATTTTCATGTTTCTTCAAAGAAGCCTTATCATCACTAGCGATTACATCTCTTCTTACTCTGAGGATATCAGTAGCTCATGTCTGCATTGCTTCACTAGCTCTGGAAATACCAAATAAAGAGAATCATAAGATATGTGGTTTTCAGTTCTTTAACTTCATCATGCATATTGTATTATAAATTATGATTTCATTTTTACAAGGTTATCTGCTTCAAAAAATAATGAGTGTACAATGACATGTATTGCAGTTTATACCCATTTTAGACTTTCCCTCATACCACAAGAAAGTTCTGTTCTGACTGAACATAAAGCTTTGAATGGCAAAGTTTTGTTTTAGAGTTAGAAACATTTCTGTCAACATAAAGATGAGAAGAGGGTTACAAGAAGACAAATTCACAGCAGGAGAAAGACTGGAAGCAATGTGTCTTAACTCCTTACTTACATGGAGCTTGCTTAATGTAGATTTTAAGTCATATTTACTGTTAAGTCTCTGGAATGGACTTAAACGAAATACAATTATTTTGATTCTTTTCAGTTTATTTTATTTTCTCTTCTGTAATTTGAGGAAACAAATCAGGAAAATCAGATTTATCTCCAAACAAACATGATACATTTTATATTACTCTACAAAACAAAAATTATCCATAAAATTGTGCACCCCGCAATGTTTAAAAGCACCTTCTGGAACTCTCAATTTGACAAATTACACATGGTATTAATTTTTTAAAGGTAACAGCTAGTATATATATATATATATATATATATATATATATATATATATATATATATATATATACCTTGTATCTATAGCAATCTGCATTTCTTTATTTTCTAAATATATTTGTCTCTATAATGCTTGTGTGTGCTTATGAGTGACGAGCCTATGCTTTTTTGTGGTTAAGGTGAATGTATAAAGGTCAAAGAATATTCTTGTGTGTTTATCTTCATTTCCCACCTTATTTGATACAGTGTCTGTTATAGTTTAATGGCCATGTACACCAGGCTCTGTAGCACATGATCTTCCAGGGAGGCTCTTGTCTTTGCCTTCCATATAGCAGTGGGGGCACAGTTGCACACTACCTCATTCAGCCTCATGTGGGTTTGGGTTCCACCCTCAGATTCTTACATGTACAGGTCAAGTGTTTATACCCACAAAGCCCTCTCCCTATTTCCTATTTTTCTGCTCTGAATTGCTTGAAACCATAAAGAATAAATCTTAAAAACAAGCATTGAGTCTATGGTAACATTAGAGGTTGAGAGGAGTAAGATTTCAGTATCTTTGGACTCTATGGTTAGTTTGCTTAGCCACTGAATTCAATGAATAACACTGTGTCATTTAACCAGTGCCCACCACAACTGTTCAGGAGGTTTTAACCTCCACTCAAGTCTGGGTTCCAGAAGGAAAAGATTTGTTTGAAAAGCTATGTAATGAGTAACTCAGAAGTTCCTGTAGCAGGAATCTTAAAAGTTCTTATTAATAAAATCAAACTTGGAGACAGGTATTGGGGTGAATGCTGGAAGATCAGAGAAGCAGAACAAGCCACAGCTATCTTGCCAGTTCCTCAGCTGATCCTGTTTTCTCAGAATGGAAGTCCTCACCCAAAGAGATCTCAGTTGAACTGCTGCTCAAAAGCCTAAAAGCTTAGCCTGCTATAGTTCCTGGTCCTCATGCCTTATAAACCTTTCTGCTTTCTGCCATCACTTCCTAGGATTAAAGGTGTGAGTCACCATGCCTAGCTGTTTCCAGTGTGGCTTTAAACTTGGAGATCTGGATGGGATGGATCTCTGCCTCTGGAATGCCAGGATTAAACGCCTGTGTGCCACCATTTTCTGGTCTCTATATCTAGTGGCTGTTCTGTTTCTCTGACCCCAGATAAGTTTATTAGGGTGCACAATATTTTAGGGAACACAATATCACCTAAAAGTTCCTAAAACATGTCTTTTCATTTCTTGAACTGTATCTCACCCAGATCCTGAAGTTTTCCTATGGTCCTCACTTTTATGGTGTACTTAATGTCCTCTGTAACTTCCAGGTTGCAGCATTTTACTTCAGTTTCTTTGGACCCAACCCCCTACTTTTATTTCTTCTTCAAGAACAACAATCTTCAGAATCATGAGTGGAATGAGTGCTAGATTTGGATTTTCTGCCCTGGATTACTATAATACAATGCAGGTACCACTTTTGAGGTTTATGCTTCATATTTATTATTCTTTCCCCAGTCTTAATATATGCTTGGGAATTTTTAGTGTGGCATTCATTAATACCGATTTCTTATTTCTCTAATGAAGGCAGAAATTGAAATGTTATGTGAATTTTATTTAACCACTTTGTTCTATTAGATACATGTAAGTAGTATAAAAACTTCTCATCTGTACACAAAGTCAAATATGACTAAGTGGTCATTAATTATTCTTCTACTTGCAACATACTTCTAAATTCTAATTAACATCTTAAGATATCATCTTATCACCATTAAATTGTTTACTATGTCAGATATTAAGAACAGGAGATTTTCATGTGACAGAAACAACAGAAAAGTATCAATCTCCTAGAAAGACCTGACATTACCAGTATAAGCTCTCCCACAGAGCTGCAGTCCCAACCCTTAGCAGGACTATCACGTAATCCATCAGAGACTGCTATTCTCACCTCATACCCAAGATTGAAGTCATTCAAGACCTTCCACAGCATCCCAGTCCTAGGGCCCAAAGACATGAGAAAAAGCAAACGAGAAATGTCTAAGCCAACTGAAACATCTGATACTGAAAGTTTCTAAAGTCTCCTATCCACAGAAAGTTTATATTATAACAAAAAACTCTCTTTTACTTTTGGGGCTTATGGATGGTAGGTAAATGCTCTACCTACCACTGACCTGCATCCTCAGATGACCTCCACCTCCTGACCCACACACACAATACAAATCTTTAAACACAACATCTATGTTATTGGAAAGTTGGGAAGGAATTTTGTTTGGATTCCAAGGTTATCTTTTCTGTAGTCCTGATCTTCCTCTGGCCTCCTGGTGTGCAGTATAAATACTTGAGCAGTGCCTTCCCTTCTCAAGTTAACAACATTCTTAGTCTTTTAGTCCCATAGTCCTCAAAACCCACTCCTTTCACAGCCTGTCTAAAGCTTTCTATAGAGGACTCGCAGGCTCACAGCTACAGGTTAATGCTCCATAGATAAACGGCGATGATTTGCACCATTATTTTCTTTTTGAATCCACAGTAATATAAATGCAGTTTATCTCATCTTATACATCTTATTTTTTTTTTACACTTTTTGAGAATTTCATACATGATGTATTTACACCATCGCTGCACCATACCCTCCAAGTCTTCAAATGTCCTCTCCTTCTGTCACGACCACCTCGACCAGCAAGGAAGACACAACACTGAGCTCTTCTTTCTGCAGTTTATTCAGGAACCTTAAACAATCTTCTGACCCTGGGGGGAGCCCTCCCTCAGCCCTAATAGCCTCTGGGCAGCCAACCCTAAACCGCCATGTGGGCATTGCAGACAGGTCCAGGTATATGGAAGCAATCCAGATCCTAAAGCCAAGCCTAATATGGAATTGTTTACCACCGAGAGCGCTCACCATCGGGAAGGTGGAAGGCAGAAGCCAGTGCCATCTCTAGGGTGTGGCACACAGCTCTCTACATCCTTCTCAACTTTATGAACTCTTCTTTTTAAAAAAATTATTATAGCATTTTAACAGGTTTTTCTATTTATGCTTAGTGCCCAGGTGGTGAATTGTTTGGGAAAGATAAGGAGATGTGGCCTTGTTGGAGGAAATTTATCACTGGAGGTGGGTGTTGAGTTTTCAAAAACCCACACAAATCCAGTCTCTCTCTCTCTCTCTTTCCCCTTCTTCTTTCTACTCTCTATTTCCCTCTCTATATATATCCCCTCTCTTTCTGCCTGAGCATCAGGATGTAATTCTCAGCTACTTCTCAAGCGCCATGTCTGCCTGCATGGCACCATGATTTCCATCATGATAATAATGGCTTAAACCTTTGAACTGTAAGCCAGACACAATTATAGTTTTCCTTTATAAGAGTTGCTGTGGTCATAGTGTCTTTTCATAACAACAGAACATTGACTAAGACAGAAGTTGTGACCAAGAAGTGGCACATTGTTGTGATAGGTCTAACCATGCTACTTACTGACACAATGTAGACTTTGGGCCTTTAGAGAAGGAAAAAAGTTGACTGCTTTAACTGGGGCTTAATGGTCCATATTAGTAGGAGTAGGTGCTGAGAGTAATATAGATTATAATGACCTGGCTCAAGATGTTACAGAGGAGGAGAATATTAGTAAGTGGACTAGAGATTATTCTTGTGGTATTTTGGCAAAGAATGTGTCTTGTTTTTTTTACCTTGTATAAAAAGTCTTCCTGAGGTTAACTGAAGTGTTTTGAATTAATAAACATTGACAGAGGAGCTTTGAGTATTGATGGTGTCATGTAATTATTAGTGGGCAACCTTATGCAGATCTATAATGAAAAGGAGCAAGCTGAGAAAGGAAAAATACAATGTACAGTTTGAGGAGAAAAAAGGAACCAGGAAGTGTAACGCAGCTAAGTCCTGTGCTTGATTAGAAAAACAGATTAAATAAAAGCCTAATGGAAAGTGGAATAAAGGGAATTGTGATCTCTAAGCATCCAACTTGTGAAAAGGAATTAAAGAAAAGCTTAGGGGAGGGACTCATGGATCGCCTTGGCAACAGGAAATAGATGAGATCTACATGAGTAAACTGGAGGTGAGGGGCAATAGAGCGTAGGGGGTGGGGGATGAGAACATAAGGAAATGGGATGGTAAAGCTGGAACAGCGACAGAGTGGGAGAGCAATAGAAGAGACACCATGATAGAGGGAGACATCATGAGAAGAAGAAGAAACCAGGTGTGCTAGGGAAGTCCCCAGGAATCCACAAGGATGACCCCAGCTTAAACTACTAGCAATAGTAGAGAGGGTGCCTGAACTGGTTTATCCCAGTAATCAAATACCCTAACTGTCATCATAGAACCTTCATCCAGTAACGGATGGAAGCAGATGCAAAGATCCACAGCCAAACACCAGACCTAGTCCAGTTGAAGAGAGAGAAGAGAAATTCTATGAGCAAGGGGCATCAAGACCATGATGGAAAAACCTACAGAGACAACTGAACCAAACTAGTGGGAACTCATGGACTTTAAATCAACAGCTATGGAGTCTCCATGGTACTGGACTAGGCCCTCTGCATAAATGAGACAGTTGTGTGGCTTGATCTACTTAAGGGCCCCCCTGGCAGTTGCTGTGGGATAATGTCCTTGTACACTGGTTTAATAAAACACTGATTGGCCAGTACCCAGGCAAAAAGTATAGATGGAGCAAGCTGATGAGGAGAATTCTGGGAAGAGGAAGGATTAATTCAGAAGTCACCAGCCAGACACAGAGAAAGCAAGATGTAAAGGCAGAACTGAGAAAAGGTACCAAGCCACATGGCTAAACATAGATAAGAATTATGTGTTAATTTAGGTATAAGAGCTAGTCAGTAATAAGCCTGAGCTAATAGACAAGCAGTTATAACTAATATAAGCTTCTGAGTTACTATTTTATTAGTGGGCCGTAGGTCTGCAGGAGCTTGGTGGAACCTGCAGAAAACTTCCAGCTATAGGCAATAGGATCAGGATCCATCCCTGGTGCACCAGCTTGCTTTATGGAGTCCACTCCTTATGGTGGGATACCTTGCACAGCCTTGATGCAGGGGTAGGGGCTTGGACCTGCCCTAACGGAATGCACCAGGCTCTGCTGTCTCCCCATGGAAGGCCTTACCTAGTTGGAGGAGGGAATAGAAGGGGGGAAGTCTGGGGGGACAGGAGAAGAGAAGAGAGGGGGACCTGTGATTGGTATGTAAAATGAAAAAATAAATAAATAAAATGTTTAAAGAAAAGAAAGAAATGAAAAGCTTAGGGCTTGGAATGGTAGAGCAAGTTCCAGCACAGTCAAACTTAGGCAAAGAAGGAAACCATAAAAAACAGAAGGCTGGTAAAGATGTATTTGAGTGAGGGGACATGTTCCAGTCCCAGAAAGTAGAAGAACTTAGCAACTTCAGCCAAGTGGTTCTTGTTTTAGACTCAATGATACAAGAAAGGTGTCGTGGAATCCTCCACAGTTAGGAAAAGCTGATGAAGCCACGTGCATGTTAGGTTAGTCCCTGAATGAGGCCCAGACTGGCAATTGTATGCAGGTGAAGCCTGGGTTGCCTTAGAGAACCCAAGATGTTGGAGATGCTAGAGTCTTGGGATGCCTGTTGAGGACAGCTGCTAACAGTTATGGAACCAGCCCAAGAGAGAGAAGTGTGCTGCAGTCAAGAAAGCCGAGAGGAGCTGGGGACCTGAGGAGTGCTTTGACATCACACGTAGAGATGCAGTTTGGAGTTTGCTCAGCCGGGTTTTGGTACAGTGTTTTTTTCACTATGCTTCCATTCTCTCTTTTGGAATGGTAATGCATATCCTGTGCCACTGCATGTTTAAAGTATATTGTCTGCTTTTATATTTTGATTTTTAGGGAGTTACAATAAGGAGCATGCCATGAGGCTCTGAGGAGATTTTGAACTTTGGACTTGTAAATAGTGTTGAGACTCTGATAGACTATGGGAACTTCTAAAGTTGGACTAAATGCATTTTGCATAATGATATGATGAAATGATATGATGAAAAGCCTAAGGGGCCAGGGAATGGAATGTGGTGGTTTGAATGAAAATGGCTTACAGGGAGTGGCACTATTTCAAAGAACTAGGTTGTGTTGTTATGTAGGTATAGGTGTAGCCTTGTGGGAGGAAATATGTCCTTCAGGGTGGGCTTTGGGGTTTCAAGAACCAAGTACTCAAACTAGGCCAATTCTCTCTCTCTCTCTCTCTCTCTCTCTCTCTCTCTCTCTCTCTCTCTCTTCCTGCTGACTGCTGATCAGGATGTAGAACTCTCAGCTACCTCTTCAGCACCATGTCTGCCTGCATGCCACCATGCTTCCTGCCACGATAATAATGGACTAAACCTCTGAATTGTAAGCCAGCCTCACCTAATTAAATTCTTTCCTTTATAAGAGTGGCTGTGGCCATGGACACCTTAGTATAGTAGAAATCAAATCATCGACACTTTAATGATCTTATTAAAGAGTTTAGACTAGTTGAGACAGAATTTGATACTTTCTTGTTATTCCTTCCCATGAACAGACTCTGCATAGAGGGCTTATATACATGAGAGCTATGATTTTATAACGTATGCAAACTTCCATTTTTCAGGACTTGATTAGGTTCATTTGTTACACACTTTCCTTTGTATATTATATGACATTTATGTTGACTGTATCCCAATATCCCAAGGACAAACACATAATAAAGCTTTGTGCTATCAAATGACTTCATTTACAAATAGCTTAAGGGGTAACATGAAAATAGAAACCCAGAAGAAGACATATTTTAAAGCAAGACTATATAATTACCAATGAATACAATGAAAGAAATGGTTTCTTTGCTATATATCAAGCAGTAGAAAAATAAGTGCTGTCTGGAAATTCCACTTCATTATGCAATGTATTTCTGGGGGAGTTGAGAAATAGATTATAAATATAGAGGGGAGATACACTTCTGTTCATGGAATTTTCATTACTATGAAATCACTGTTTGAACATATGAATTAAAACATCATAGAAAAAAATCTTTCCACCATTGAAAGTCATTTGTAAATCTCCACATATTGTCCTTCATTTGTAAGGAGAAAGCTACAGTAAAGCCATTTAAAATAAACAGCTGTAAATTGCCTTCAAGATGAAAAACTAATTTGCCATTGTGTTTTTCTCTGCTTTTTTAAATTTAAAAATATTTATGTATTCAGATAGTTTATTCTTATGAAATATTTTATTACTATCTTTTGTATGTGTGCATCTATGCAAGCATGTGTATATCTGGTATCCTTGGAGATCAAAAGAGGGTGCTGGATACCCTGAGGCTGGAGTTAGAGGCAGTTGTAAACTGCCTGATGTGTGTGCAGGAATGAAATTAGGTGTTAAGAAAGAATAAATAACAAGTGTTCTTAAGTTCTGTGCCATCTCCATAGCCCCCAAATTATTCTTAATATATATTATGAGAACAATGTTGAATAGAGGCTAAATATGAAAGGATTAAAATGTGCCAAAATGAACATATATTTTCTCAAAGAATTTTCCTGTGTGTGTTCATGTGAGTGTGTGTGTGTGTGTGCGTGTATGTGTGCATGTGTGTGTGTGTGCATGTGTGTATAGAGTGCAAGCACACACATGTTTACATGTTACCCATGTGTGTGGAGGCCTGTAATTGATGTTAAGTGTCTTTCTCGTTTGCTTTTCGCCTTACTTATCAAGATAGTGCTTCTTGATGAACCCAGATCTACCAATTTCAGCTAGTCTGGCTAGTTACCTTGACTTTGAGGTCTCCTATATTGGTCTCTAAATTCTGGATTACAGGATGACAACCTTATCCACCAGGCCTTTAAGTGGGTTCTGGGGATTTGAGCTTACCCACTGAATCATTTTCCTAGCAGATAATGGGTATGTTATTGCATACATTACATTTGTATCAACTCAAATGGAGTTTTTCCACTAACCTTTCTGTATTAAATGTAAATCTGGTCATTTTCCCTGCCATGTGTGTGAGCGAGTGTGTGTGTGTGTGTGTGTGTGTGTGTGTGTGTGTGTGTGTGTGTGAGATAGATAAAACTTGACCAGATGCCTTTAACTGATGGAACTTATTCTGCTTGTTGCCATTCTGCCTATTTAAAATTCCCATTACTCATGATGTTGCACAGAGGTCATGAAGCAAACTCCTAATGCCTCATCATATCTAAGGATCTAAAGCAGACTTTGGCTCCCTACCTCTCTGTTTATTCTGTGCCCATTAATCTGCAGATATATTCTGATAACATTCAAGAGAACAACATTCAAGAGAACACCTTTTTATTTCCAGTTGGCTAAAAATAAGAAAAGTTTGCCTTGTATAAGAAAACAGTACAGTTTACAGGCTTTGATAAGATAGCAGGAAAACCAGACAACTAAATTTACATTGACAGATCTCAAGGGAATACATAAGTGTATGGAATCCAGAAAGAGAAAATTCCAATGGGCTAAATGTAAAAAACAGAGGCAGAGAGGTCTGTCTGTTCAGTAAGTTTTATGCATCTGTTTCCTGAGAGCCATTCCCTACTAGGAATTCCACTGGAGATGCCTCAGATTCTGTGCTTGGATAGAGTTCACCTCCTGTGTGGACAGTGTAGGAGTTTCATGGCCATCAACATCCACAAGAGTAGCAGAAAGATGGCAACAATAATGTTGGAATGAATCATGTCTGCCATTTTGTGTTCTATGTTCAATCACATGCTTAGTCTTGTAGATCTCCATGTCAAGCATGGATAGAGACAATTGACAAATGAAACAACAAGGTGAAGCAAGGTGAAATAGCTCACCAAAGTAAAGAGTGGGAAAGTCTACAAGCCAAACCTTTGGATTGTCTTATGGCACCTGCTTTTCAAAAATCCTCAAGAGGAGTGGAAGACAAACCCCTTCCTAAAAGGAAAAAAATAGAACTTTTGTTTCTGGAAATGAGACAGAAAAAGAAAATGTAGTCACCTGGTAGGAGCTTTGTGACACTGGGATTCATACAAAACTTTCAGTGTCACAAATCCTGGGTTATAGCACAGTTATGTGTAGGGTCCTGGCCCCCGTTTGGGTGGCTGTTGCCTTGCTTGCTGACCTTGACCTTGATGTCTTCCATATGCTAATTCCCTGCCATTTTCCACCCTCTTGAATGCTTAAGGGAAGTTCCTTGTTTGTGTATCCTGAATATTGGGCATTAACAGCATAGATGCAAGATGGTTAAACATCAGTAGCAAACTTCTTCTCTCCAGGGTTATCCCATTGTGCTGTAAGCCTGTATTTAAAGCCTCCTCCCTCCTTCAATGAATGGCATTCGGCATTCTGCTGAGGCGAATGACCCGCTGTCTTTTGTCTCTGTTTTTCGATCTACAGCCCCTTGATCAGACACGGTGAATGGGTGAATGGGTGGTGGTAGCATGGGCATTACCGCAACAGTTATATCACTAATTGTTTTATTCAGCACCGAGCCAACTAATTAACCTTTTTATTCATGGGTTTTCTCATCTACAAAAGGGATTTTTTTAGTGGTTTTTTTTGTAGCTCTTTCTGAACATTCACTCGGTTGATAAAGTAAAATGCTTACATGTATCAACTGTAGAAATGTCAAGTTAGCCAATACATGTAAAGTACCTCTATCAGCAATCAATATATATGAACTATTGTGACTATTATTCTGTGATTTATGACTGACTGACATGGCATTGAAGTGGATAACTTCTTTTAAGGTCATTTTAGTGGACTTCTCATACAAATCTCAGTTCCCATGTGTCTCCATTCCACACACCTAATTTATATTGTTCACTTGTCTCTTCACACTGTTTTCCCATCAAGGGCTTCTCTATGACTTTCAGGTCTGTCATTCCCATCTTTTTATTATATTGTTACTTTCTTCTATTTTCTTCATATAAAAGATTTAAAAGTGATGCATAACTTATATCACAGCTTTCCAATCTTACTGCTGTCCCACTTTACAGGCCCTGCTATTCAGTCAGCACATCATAGTGCTATGTTCTAGCTTTTCATTTTTTGAGGTATCAGGTCAATTTCTAGCAGAATTTATACACAGAGAAGCAAGGTCTTTGTGCTGGCTCAGTGACCTGTTTTTTTTCCACCATCATAATATAACTTCATATCCATTATGTGGAATAAGTAGGAGAGAGAAAAAGAGGAAGGTTTTTGTTTTGTTTTGTTTTGTTTTTACCCTTTTATCTTCTGCACTATTTTGAGATGTGGCCTTTTTGTACAAGATCCTTATTATATTGTATGTTGTGGATCATATATCATATATACTTCATTTTCACTCATTTTAGAAAACACTTCCTTTGATCTCTTTCCATCTCCACATATATCTTTTTCACTGTCCTTTTGGAGGAATTACAAATGAACATGAATGTTTTCTGAACTGTAATCCAGCACTGTGGTGGAATGTATTTTCCTGACCACTACATTGTTATAAACAAAACTCACACCGTAATTTTCCCTCAAATGACATCACAGGATTTTCTGTCCAAAGTATGAATATCTTTGGGTGAGGGAGGTGACCAGAAGTGAAAATAGATGGAGGAAAATGATATACTATACTTGGTAAAGTCTGTATTCAGCATATTTTGAGCCAACATCTGTTCCTTAGATGTAATCATATGTCTCTATGTATTTTTAATAGCTGAGTGCTCAAGCAAAAAAATATTTAGAAACAATTAACTTATAATCAGACCCTTTGAAAGTCTATAAAATACACAACATTTATTTCAGATGTCATAGAATATCATGATTTAATTTCAAAGAATAATGGAAGGGGTTGAAGAAATGGGTTTAGTTGGTAAAATACTTGCTGTATAAGCATGGGACCTGAGTTCATTCAGCAGCTTTCCACATGAGAGAGGGAGAGAGAGAGAGAGAGAGAGAGAGAGAGAGAGAGAGAGAGAGAGAAAGAGAGAGAGAGACAGAGAAATGAACTGAGGAGATACTCATCAGCAAAGTAACAGACTTGCAAATGTGAAGATCCTAATTCAAATCCAGAAGCCATGTTGTGGCAGCCCTAATTTGTAATCACAGGGTTAAGGATGGAGAGATAGGAGAACACATGAGGTTTACTGACATGTTTGTCTAGCTGAATTGATGAGTTCCAAATTCTGTGACAGATCCTGTCAAGAAAATAAAGTGAAATGTGATTGAGGAGAGTAACTAATATTGAAAAATGCTCCCACTTATGCTTGGACTGCACCTGTAGCTGCACACACATAAACTTGTGCACACACAAATGAGGTGTTTTTAATTTTCACAAATTTTTTACAAATCCTTGAAGAAATTGAAAAGAAGCATTTTTTTTCTTGGGTTTTCGAGACAGCTTTTCTCTGTGTACCTTTGCTCCTTTCCTGAAACTCACTCTGTAGACCAGGCTGGCCTCGAACTCACAGAGATCTGCCTGCCTCTGCCTTCTGAGTGCTGGGATTAAAGGCGAGGGCCACCACTGCCCAGCAAAATGTGTAGCCCAGGATGGCCTCAAACTTGAAATCCTCCTGCCTCTGCCTCCTTCAGCAAATCTTACCAGCATGCACCACTACAACTGGCTGGTTTTTGTTTGTTTGTTTGTTTTTCCATTGTAACTGAGAAGCCTAAAGCCTTTATAACACAGCAAAATCAAGATATTTAGCAATTAGTGTCAATTTTATGAGATCTCTATTTTAATGCATGAGAAATGTGACATTGTTTTGCCATTTCTATTTGCTACACTAAATATAGTGGGTAGACATTTTTAAAAAATTAAAATATGTGAATGTGTACATCTGGATATGTGTAGGTGCCTGTGGAAACCAGAAAAATCAGATATCCCTGGAATTGGGGTTACAGGTTGTTATAAGCTGCTCTACACAGTACTGAGAACCAAACCCACCTCCTTTATAAAAGCAGCATGTGTTTTAAATCCCTGAACCATTTCTCTGGATTAACTTGAATGATTTAATACCTGGCAGGTACAGCAGGTTCTACTGGGACAGCACTTTAGTAAGTGAGATTATTTATGTTAATAAATCACTTGTAACATGCACATGGGCTCTAAAATTGAGTTCTTTTAGGATTGCTAAATTTACATGTTTTTGTTATTTTACAAGAGAGACATTGAAAGACTCCCATAAAGCTGTATGATTTCTCTAAATTATCACTCTGCTCAGTATCAGAACCAGGACAAGGGCCACTGTCTTTGGATGCTTCTGAATAGTTTTATAATAACAGTTTGCATCTTCAATATTTTCACCTCTGTCCACATTTTTAAAAAATCATAAAGTGATAACGATTGTGCACATAACCTATGGACTCGTGTCAGAGTTATTTGCTCAGTTGGTGTTGTTTTTATTTTAAGTGATATTAAAATAATATTAACTGAGAAAAAACCAACTGTGGTAGAAAGTTGAGGGAAAAGTTGGGAAATTCATATCAACTTATCTTGAAAACCCAGGATGCATAGGGTTCATGTAGAAAGATAAAATTAGAAAGCCAAACTATATATTTGAGGTATAGATGCTTTTGAGGACTACAGCCAAAGCATATTCACAGTATGGCACATCTGGATCCTCAACTATTCCTGTGTAAGGAATTACAGCCTTTCTCCTCCAATCTCTCATGTAGTTCCTGGGGAGGCAGCCACACTGGCTATGGCTTGTGGAATGTTTACTTTCCTTTGATACTTCCCAACATCGCCAGAAACAGAGATGGCAGGTGCACTTTTCTAACTCAAATTTAGGCAAGAGTTGGCCTCCTCAGAGCTTCACTGTCGAAGTCACACCCTTGGCTAAAGTTCAGGGCAGTTCAGATACCTGGTGCAAGGCCACAATCAACAAAAATTACTGCAGAGCTGAAGCCCGATTGTCAAAACAAAAGGAGCCCTGAAGTCAAGGCTACTGTTAGGCTTTTCCCAATATACCTGCTCTTTTTCTTCTTTTTTTTAGAAAGTACTCCCCCAGTGTTCCATTTCTTAAGGTGATTCTACAACAAAGAGAACTGTTTTGAAGTATAGTTAGCACAGTTTTTAAGAAAGAGATTATTTTTTGAAGTCTGCTTGTTTTTCAAGTCTTTAAGATTGCCCACAATCATAGGTCTGAGTAGTTTCCACCTAAAACATACATCATGCTCAAATTCAATCTTCTCTAGGATAAAGTGCAGTCACCAGTCCATGCCTTGTTCACTCTAGTGACTGTCCCATGCACAGAGCATGGCTGCTTGCTCTCCCTAACAGCACACTTGAATGGCACTCTAATGCTAAGGACATTTTCATGCAGTAATTTTTAATTTCAAGATCACAGTTCCATTTCCCTTGTAATGGGTAGTCTCATTGGCTTTCCGTACAATTTTCGCTGTATGTTTCACAGAGGAACACTACCTAAAAGCATATCCATCTAGCATATATAATCCAGGATTTTTATGTTTCCAAGTATCTTAGGGTACTTGCTTTGTAAAACAATGAATCCAGATGGACAGAACCTCAGAGATGTTTTATTTTTTACAAATTGCAGGTGTTTGGTAACCTTTCAAGGAGTTGGCAGTATTTGTCCAATATCACATGCATACTTGTATCCCTGTGATATATTTTGATAATTTTCAAGGTATCTCAATATTTGTCGTCATCACCATCATCATCATCATCATCATCATCATCATCATCATTATATTTTTACAGTAACCTGTAGTCAGTAAGCATGTGTGTGTGTGTGTGTGTGTGTGTGTGTGTGTGTGTGTGTGTGTGTGTTAGCAGATATGCCCATACCACAGTGTACCTGTTGAGGTCAGTGAGCAAATCCAGATTTTATTTCCTGCCTTGGCTTGCCTGTTGCTTTGTTTGAGACAGGGTTTCTTATTGTTTGCTGCTGTTTTGTACATACCAGGAAGCTGGCCTATACACTCCTATAGTTTCTTATGCCTCTGTCTCCCATCTCACCATACACATCCTGGGATTCCAGATGTGTGATACCGTATCCAACTTTACTTGGGTTCTTGAGATTTAAACTCAGGTCCTCTCACATTGCGTGACAAGTGCTTTACCCACTGAGCCCTTACCCCAGCCTAGTGAGTGACTTTGTGTTAGGGATATAATTACATTGAAATCAAGCCAATTAATCCAGGTAAAAGTAACCTCAAAGTATTCATAGAAGGTTACTCCCATTTTATTTCACAACCAAAATCTTAATGAGGAAGACATATTGAAGTCAGGCCTCATACACCAAACAGCTAACTTGTGAATACAAAGACAAAGTCAAGGGAAGTTAGGCATTCTACCCCAGTGAACATAAATGGTAGGAAAGTGTTAGCCTTTTGGTGTTAGACTTTAGAGGTCTGGCTAGGTCAACCAGTCATGTCATTTCCATAAGCCACATCTTAATCCAGAGCAATGATCTCACTCCATTTAATGCTGTGCAAGCTCCTAGACAGGAAGAAGCTGTTGTGGATATCACTCTGTGTAAATAAAATTCTGATTGGCCAGTAGCCAGGCAGGAAGTATAGGTGGAACAAGCAGAGAAGAGAATTTGGGGACAGGAAGGCAGAGGGGGAGACACTGCCAGCTGCTGCCATGACAAGAAAGATGTAAGGTACTGGTAAGCCATGAGCCACATGGCAAAGTATAGATTAATAGAAATGGGCTAAATATAAGAGTAAGAGCTAGACAATGGTAGGCCTAAGCTAATGGCCAAGCAGTTTAAATAATATAAATGTCTGTGTGTTTATTTTATAAGTGAGTTGTTGGACTAACAGGGCTTTGTGGGGGCTGGAGAGAAGGTCTCCAGCTACAAATGGAGCCCAACATGGGACAAGAGTTTTCCACCTAAAACCTGAAAAAAAAAAAGATTCTAAAACAGAGGTAAAAACAGTTTTCTAGTTGTCTCTCTCAAGTTGGTGGCAGCCTGCAGGTTTGAACTACTATGGCAGGTTCCTGGCATATGCATTTGACCTGCAGTGTGGCGGGAATGTGTATAAACGGCACTTTACTCTGCTGCATGGTGGATTTAGTCTTTGCTAGTTTTTTGTTTTTGTTTTTTGTTTTTTGTTTTTTTCAAGGTTTCTGGGCTATGCGCTGCTTTGATAGAACTGCTTCTGATAGTTGATGGTACACATGGCTCCAGACCCAGAGCCGGCAGTAAACTGTACCACCATCACTTTGGGAAGTTGATGTGGGTAGAGCCAGCAGTTTCAGTCTTACAAAGATGGATATTACACAGAGAATCTGGTCTATGTTGTCTTTGAGATTTTTAACTACAAAAAAAGATTTGATCGTAAAAGCTGTTGAGTTAAACAAGTATGTAAATTTTAAAGGTACCTTGACTTCAAAATTTGGATATAAGGATATGTTGCTTTGGAAGAGTCTCTGCTTTTGTTTCCACAGAAAGCCAGAAGCTGTGGATTTGTTGCAGATTAAGACACATCAGGTTTGATCAGCCGATGACACAATGGCCCAGATGATCCAACATCCAGAATGGTTTCAAGACAACTGGCTCAGAGGTTCACCCTCATAGACTACTCCATAATCCTAAAATTTTCTTTGTGTCCCCATAAGATACAGCGCCTCCCTCCAGCAGGAAGTAGGGTTAGGGATTCAGCTCAGTGGTAGAGCACTTGCCTAGCAAGCACAAGGCCCTGGGTTCGGTCTTCAGCTCAAAAAAAAAGAAAAAGAAAAAAGAAAAACTATGCCCAAATCCCCAAATATATCAAGCTGGCTTTGGAGATGGAATTGGCTCACTCCTTCTCCAAACCCAGACATATTACTAAAAAAAAAGGTTAAGAGATTCTTGTGTCCCAAATCAAAAGAGCCCTCTGGTGTGGGACAAAAAAAACCCAATATTTTTATTTAAATCAGGTTAATCAGGTTGATTATAAATGTGATCTCTTTCTAAAGAAGAAAAGGGGATATGATATAGATATAATAGGATAAAAGGGTAGATTAATGAACTTACTTTTAAAGAACAACAACTTGTTTAGAATATCTTACATTGGTGTAGATTTTAGTCTATTGATACAAACTTAAAGTTGATTTTGTTATACGGTATAAATATTTCTACTCTCGTTTGAGATATTATGTTTATGCAACTCATTTAGACTGTAATGGATAATTAAGAACTACAGATCAATTAGTCTTCTATGATAGTCAAACTTATAGTCATGTTAAGTTTTCTAGGTATACATAGATATATTTTAGATAGACAGGTAATCTTCAAACACTTCAAAGGTCTACAGAATATGGCATTTAAAATATTTTTAAAATTTAGACTTTCTGGACAGTGAGACATGTCTGCTCCTGGCAACACCAATTTACTTCAGAGAGGAGGATGGACATTGAAGACACTTCATATGGAGTTTATCTTCACCTTGGCAAAAATAGCCATTTGGGCAAGAAACTGTTCTTGCCTGGACTGCTTGATCAACTAGACATGCAGGATCCATACAAAGGTGAACACTGAACTTTGCTGGACAAAATGGTCCTTCATTTTGCAAGAGGAAACTGCCAGACATTCTACAAGACACTAAAAAAAGTGACCAAGAGACTCTAGCCCTGGGCTAAAGGCAGATGCTCCAACTTTACAAAGGAACATTAGGTGACTGTCCAGGCTGCCAGCTATCTCTGTCTACCCTGCAAGACTCTGGAAAGTTGCTTACATCCTTCTCCCATTTCTCAGGTAATATTATATCCTTCTGAGGTCTTTAATGTGGTTGAAGACTAGATAGTTATAATTTTCTCAATTATGATAAAAGATAAGTTAGTTATAAAACGTTAGACTCACAAATATAAGATAGGATATTTTCTTCAATATTGTAACTGTAATTCTTGCTTGATAATTGTTTTGTTATATGTAATTTTACTATGTAAAAATTAAAACCTTCCTTTAAAAAAGTGTGGGGTGGAAGTGCTGTGGATATCACTCTGTGTAAATAAAATTCTGATTGGCCAGTAGCCAGGCAGGAAGTATAGGCAGGGCAAGCAGAGAAGAGAATTCGGGGAGCAGGAAGGTGGACAGGGAGACACTGCCAGCTGCTGCCATGACAAGAAAGATGTAAGGTACTGGTAAGCCACATGGCACAGTATAGATTAATAGAAATGGGCTAAATATAAGAGTAAGAGCTAGACAATGGTAGGCCTGAGCTAATGGCCAAGCAGTTTAAATAATATAAATGTCTGTGTGTTTATTTTATAAGTGGGTTGTTGGACTAACAGGGTTTTGCAGGGGCTGGAGAGAAGGTCTCCAGCTACAAGAAGCTACAGAAAGAAAACTTGATGGTGGGTGAGGCTGAGTGCTAATGTTTAAAGAGAGAAGCTGTCTCATTAGCCTAAAAGGGCAAGGTGAGAGGA
The DNA here is from genome assembly GCF_903995425.1 of Onychomys torridus. Lineage (NCBI taxonomy): Eukaryota > Metazoa > Chordata > Mammalia > Rodentia > Cricetidae > Onychomys > Onychomys torridus. The sequence goes on along the minus strand of NC_050448.1, from coordinate 89,552,674 downwards.
GACGAACATAGATACATACACTGTGTAACTTACCCAAATGATGAAGATGAGATCATTGTTGAAGTTTCTACCCCAAGCAACAGACGTCCATACACACGAAACCACCGTTAAATCAAGATGCCATCCATTTTCTATAGCTAGAGAAAAGCCAATGTCTGGCATCAGAGCTTCAGAGACAAGCTGACTTTCTTCTTAAGGACTAGGGCAGTTAGTGATTTTGAGGCCAACACTCATTTACGAGTCTAAAACTCCTGGCACATTCAATAGTTATAGCAAATCTCTGCCCATGTTCTATAAATGGAACAATGTAGCTTGGATGATGGCACATCTGTTCACCATAAGGCCGAGTGAAAACTTTAAGATGGGAGTTGAAATCTGCTCATCAGAAAAATGAGAAAAAGATTCTTCTCAAACTGTTATTACTCTTTGACAATGCACCAGGTCACCTAAGATCAGGAGATTCATAATAAAATTAATTTACTTTCCTCCTTGCTGAAATAATAGCCTTCTGTAGTCCATATATTGAGGGGTTACTTTAACATTCATTTTTTTTTCCAGTTAACAGATACATCTGATAAAATTATGGCTTCTATAGATAGTGATTCCTTTCAAGGATTTGGTTAAAGTACATTTAGACTTTTTTTTGGAAAGGACTTACCAATCTTAATGCCAAGTAAGACACATTCTGATCTATGGGCGGTTAAAGTAATACAAGAGTTTGAAAGAAGCTGAATACAATCTTCTTGAATGATGGAGGGGTTCAAAGCTTTAATGAAGCAAGTGATTTTATGTCTCTTGGAAGTACTGATATTTTTAAGTACTCTTTAAAAAATCTAATATGTGCATGTTGGGGCTGGTAAGATAGCATGGCTGAAGAAATGGCTCACTGGGTGACAACACTTTCCAAATAAGCCTGATGAACTCAATTCATTCCCCAGACCCTTCATTAAAGGTCATGATGTGCTGACATGTATTTGTAATCCCAAGGTGCCTATGGTGAGATGGGGGCAGAGATGAGACATTTATTTTTTTCTGCAAGTGCCCAGACCAGTTAGCTTGGAATACACAGAAGAAACAAGAGAAATTTTATCTCACAAAGTGGAAGGAAAGAACAGACTATTTAAACTTGTCCTCTGATTGTATGTAACACAGGCACCTTGGCATGTGCATACCTGTACTAACACACACATACCAGAATCACATACACACAGACACACAGACACACACACACTCACTCACACACAAGTAGTAAAGTAATAATAATGCATATAGATATTGAAATTGTTATCTGAGTCACTGACTTGAGTTACTAAAAATAAATGTGAGTTATTTTTTTTAGACATAGTACTATTGTGTACTCAATATAACACAGCTTAAATATAATTCTTACATACACTGGAATCTAAAATATATGTTGAGTTATTAGAATAATTACTTCATTACAGTGTTCAAAAGTCAAATCCATAGTCCATAAAACATCAGAATTATTCCAGAGTACAATTTTGAAAGTCCATTTGTATACCTAAAGAAATAAATAAATCTGTTTCAAGAATAAAATAAATTCAAACAATGGTCATTTTTTTTACTGATTTTGAGAAACATTTTAAAGGTTTATGAAATATTTATATTTAAGAAAGAAAGAAACACTCTCAATTCTTTGTGTGTCTTCTAACTATTTATAATGATTAAGTTCACTAAACATTAAATCCTTATGCTCCTATGTAATTTAGGAAAGCTAGGTTTCATTGACATCATGTAATAAACTAGAACATTCAATAATGTAAATAATTTGCTTAAATACTCAATATATTGTCACAGTTTAGGAAATTATTTATGATACTCAAGAATAAATTAGCTAATAACAGCTTTAAACAAATATCTCAGATAGTTGGTAAAAATGGGTTTTTACTTATTATTTTTTCCAGTCAATATTTATGGCAAATCAACTGTTGTTGTGCCCTTATTAGTTGCTAGTACAAAACACTGACTGAAACACATGTAGGTTCACACTGGTATTCATAAGCTTAGCTTCTACTCTAATTCTTGCTGATGTGTGAATTTGTACTATAAGAACTTTTTGTCCTAAGATGATATTAATGTAAATCATATTTATTCAGGAGTCTCATGATTTTTCCCTATAGCAGCACCAAACTTTAGTTAATAAGAACACAAAAAATAAGTAAGAAAATATTTAAAGATAATTTTATAGATTTTGACACCTAAATCATTAGCTTACTACATTCATACTTTATCTTCTAGAAAAAACAAAAACAAAGAAAACCATCTTTGTAGATCAGGCACAAAAATGTAATATACCCACAATAGCTAAGAGACAATTTCAAGTAGAGTCAAGACAAATGGCTAGATGTTAACAACATATAAGATAAACAATTAGAACCTGACATGGATGATAGTAAGAAGTGATGGGTAGAAAGTCATGAACAGAAAATATATGAGCATCCAGGTTCATTTCTCTTAGGTTTCCCCCTCATTCCAACAGGAGGCCAAAGACTGACCCTTGAGGACCCATGTCTTCTACGTTCGAGGATTCTGACTCCTTATTTGTTTGAGTGAATGGAAGGCTATATTTTTTCTGTTGTGAACTGAGATCACCAACAGGAGCTGCCTGTCTTTCTGTGGCTCCTGCTTCCACTGAGTAAGGTGGCCAGCTTCTGCATGGGAGAAGGTCTGGAGTAACACTAACTTAGGGATGGAAGCCACTTCACTGTTCCTTATCCACAGTTTCTCTCAAGTTTCCCTGGTCAGGTTTTCAGACCTGCCAAATGGTATATAATTAATTATCTGAACTGAATTTTGTCTATATTTTAGGCTCTGAATAATGTCTATATCTCCTGAGTGGACTCTTAACACATCTCCTGTGTGCCCAGTGTTTCTGGACAAATATGTTCATGGACAAATAAAGTACCTATTTAATAAAGCAAAAGCAAAACCACAGTTCGAATCCATCAAAAGTAGCTGCAAATCGTTTTTTCTGTTGTTTGTAAATCAATTTTTCTTATGGAGTCTCTTTAGGCCAAGCCACAAGAACTTCACTTTATTAGCCCCATCAACACAGTGTGTGGATGGGAAGGCAGGAGTGACTGAAGAGAAACATCCAAAGGCATACAATAAAACTAACTCAAAGTGACAGCATCACAGATTATTAGCCAGTGACTTTAAACAGCCATTTAGTGCATCACAAGTTTGTATGTGACAACCCTGAAATCCAGGCATCTGCAGGTCCACGCTTTCTGTAGATGCTTTGAAAGAGAACAGACTCCACTGCTCACTTTGCTGTCTTTGGTCAACTCCATGCACTCAGGCAGATGCATGTCTGCATCCCTGCCTCAGTGGTCACATGCTCTCCTCTCTGAGTACCTGAATGTTCCAGCTTCCCTCTTGTTATGACATTAGTCACTGGACAAGGTCTATTTTAACTCTGTGTGTCCTCATTTTAGCCTGACAACTGCAAAGATCTAAATAAGGTCATAATATGGTTCCAGCAGACATAGACTTGGGGATGAGGCATTCTTCAACCTCCTGTGAATTAAGAACAAAGGTAACATTTGCATTGTAATTAATCCCAGAAATTAAAATGACCCCTCAGAAATTTTTGTATGAAACTTTATGACAAACGCAATTTAATGTACACGTGGTCAATCAGTAGGCAGCCAGTAACTGAACCTTTCAATTGTATATAATGTACTGAGTACAGAAAATATATAGGAGATATTAAAAATAGTCCCACATATAAAGTTTAAAAACTAACAATGAAGCTTTTAGAGAGCAAGCATGCTTGTCTTACATTAACTTTCTGTGTATCATGGGGTTAAAATATTAAATGCAGTTAAATAATTGATCATTAAGTAGCAAATATTTTATAGAAAATATTCAGTAGCTGTTGGAATGGGCAGCAAAGAGAATAAAGAGTTTTTGTTTTTTTCTGAAGATTCTTTGTTCTCATTAGAAAGTGATATTTTATTTACAAAACTACTTTTATAGTTTTAAAAATGGTTTGCATAATTCTAATCAATAGCATTAGTTTCTTTAGCATTTTAAACATTAGTGTTTAAATATTATTTAATTATTTAGTTATCGAGAGCTAAATTTCACGTTAATATTTAAAAGTTTAGTTAAAATTTCTACAAGTGTATAGTTGTGTGTTTTTTTTCTATTCAAACTGATATTTAAATGTAAATATCCTAATTATAATTCCAACATTCATACTGTCATTGGTCATTCTATACATGGCAATGACTGTGAAAGGTACAGTGCTAAAAGACCACTGATTTCCTATATTCTCTTGTACTTTATAACATTCGTCTAAGTATCCAGTAATTTGAAAAAACAATAATTATCTTGAACATTTATATCTATATCTATATCTATATCTATATCTATATCTATAGGACCTTCAACACAAATACAGAATCTCTGTGTTAAGAATCAAAGAGGAGAAGGTTATACGAAGACAACAATGGATTAGAGTGATCTATCTGGAGGTCAAGGATGCTTCAAAATTCCAGAATCTCAGAAAAGATAAAGAGGTATATTCTCTAGAGTCTTTGGAGGAAACATAATCCTATAGAACCTTGTTTTAGATTTACAGACTCTAGAAGAGAAGGAAGCAAACCTCTGTTATTTGAAGTCATTCTGTTTTCTGCATCCTGGCATACTTATCCACACTCTTAGGCATCCACATAGTGGAAATAAAAGTCTATCTGAACACAGAGACTTGTACATACCCAGACATAATAGTTGTATTTGTATTGCCACAAAATGGAATATGCAAATTTGTATCAATAAGTGTACGGATAAAAATCTTTGACTACAAACTTACTGGACAGCCACTAAGGAATACTAAATAAATGAGTGAATCATGAAGAAATAAAGCAACAAATTTTAACAATATTATGTTGAGTGAAAATAAGCAGAAATTTAAAAGGGAATGATGTTTTACAAAAAAAATTATATGAAACACTGTAAAGGTCAAAATAATCCCTTAAAACATAAAGCAGACCAGCATTTCCCTGGGAGAGAATAGGAGGGATAAGAGGAAGAAGAAAAGGATGTGGAGAAACTGTTTTGGATGATGGGAAAAGGTCATTATCTTGATTTGTGATGATGATTTATGGTTGTATACATGTGTCAAAGCTCATTAAATCATACACATTACAATGTGCTGCTGATTATATGTCAGCTATACTTCAATAAAGCTGAAAAAATTAATTTACTGGGACGAGTGCCATGAGAAAGGAGCCCTGAAATAGTTTGTGGATGCAGTGAGATGGAACTTATCCAGGCTCATGCTGAGAGGCATAAAAATGAGACTTAGGAAGACATCATACATTAACACTGAAGGAGGATAAACTTCTCTACAAAAGTGGAATTTATGATTTGGGAGAATATCTTAGCATGAGGAAGTAAAATGTATGAATTCAAAGAGGCAGAGGACTTAGCATAACTTTCACAAGCAGAATTATTTCTTGAAGTTTAAAGGTAATAGGTAAAGAGAGTTGGAGAGTTAAAGTTTGAGAAGCAGAGAGCATGGGCAAGACACATATTTCATTTTAATGAGTTCATTTTCTCCGGAGAGTTGTAGGAATTTTTGGTGTGCTTTGCTGTGAGAAGTTACCTACGCTACTGTTTTAAGACAACTACAAATGAGGAACTGAGAATATATGTGGCTTATTAGTAGTCATATACTATATAGAAATTTATGAAGGAAATATTAAAAGTTCTAACATTAATTATAAATCAGTTTTCTTTATACTCAGAATAGTTTTTGAAATGTCTGCATTTGCTTTCTGTACTCTGCAGCAGACTGGAGTCCTATTTTCACAAATAAAAACATTAGCTGGCATTCTACCACAAACAATTTTTTTATTTGAATAGTTTTCTGCAGTGGTTTTAAAACTGGTAGTTTTAAAAGTCACTCCTTTATCATTTTTTTTTTACATTTAAAAATGCCTGTGGCACCATTATAAATTTTATATCTTTGAAGCTCTACCATAAAAAATATAAGAATAGTGAGAATAATAATTATTTTTATAAGTTAATTATTGCCACACTATTCCTTATCTAGTCTGTTGCTTGTCTTACTATATTATGCTTAATGTTAATATATATAAATATATAATATATACTTCCTCACTCCCAAATATGTATAAAAACATAAACATATCTACAAAAATTCTGTAAAATTTTCATTTCTATAAATTGTAGTGTATGTGTGGGTGTGTGGGTGCATGTTTGTATACACTAATTTCTACCACTTAAGCAATATATCACAGGCATTGCTCTGACATGTAAATTTCTAGTTTGTAATAAAACTGACAAAATATGCATCTCCTCTTTTACATAAGAATGACAGGTTCCATAGTTTCAAATGGGAAAGAGTAAGTCTCTCCCAATAGCTGTCACATTTCAGTTACATATAATCCCAGATGTGGTGGTGTGAATGAGAATGACCCAAAAGACAAATACATTTGAAGGTTTGCTTCCCAGTTGGTGGAACTGTTTGGGGAGGATTAGGAGGTGTGGCCTTGTTGAGGAAAGTGTACCAGTGGGGTTGAGCTTTATGATTTCAAAAACTCATAGCAGGTTAGTCTCGTTCTCTTTCTGCCCTGTGTTGTGTTTCAGATACTTCTGCAGAACCATGCCTGCCTGCTTCCCTGCCATGATGATCATGGACTAACCGTCTGAAACTGTAAGCAAACGTCAAGTAAATTCATTCTTTTTTAAGTTGTCTTATTCATGGTGTCTCTTCTCAGCAATAGAATCATAACTAAGATAGAAACCCACTTCATAGGGGAAAGTCCAAAGCAATTTTCTATTTTGAATAATATAAGAACAATACCACATATACCCCTTTAAAAATATTGCATTTAATAATAATGCATTTTCATTAATCTGGTGAGAGTACTGCTGACAGGGCTCCTTCTCACTCTTAACCTTTTCCAGACTATTCTTTCCAAAATTCAAGAGGAAATTCTTTTAGTTTATATTCTTGTAAGATGCTGGCCTTTGAATCCTGTACTTAAACTTGAGCTCCCTGCAAAATGTCAGAGAAATAATTTAATGCATAAGCCTTTCTCAGGTATTACATCAGGATAAATAATTATAAAAACATCTTGAAGGTATACCAGAATCCCAAAGTTCCAACTGTGCAATAAATCACAAAGTAAGTTTCTTTTTCCTGACATTAGCCAATGAAGTTGCATTATGCTGGGCAGAGAACTGCTATTTCAGTTTTAGCTGTCTATGTAAATATTGAGTGAGTGAATGTATACAGGCAATATGTCCTTTTGGAAGTATGCAAGAGACAGACATGATAATTCAGTCCTATATTCCAGCACTTTGGAGATTAAAGAAGGAAGATTCTGAATTCAATGTCAGAATCAAATAAATAGCAAGATTTTTGTATTAAAAAACCCCCCACAAAACAGGAAGGAAACAAACAAACAAACAAAAACAAATGAAACAGGTAGGTGAAACAAGGCCACCCAAACATAGCAATCCATTTAATAGCCTTTAAAATCAAACTTCCAGAGCTACGAGTAATGCTAGGAGAGCATTCTTGCTGAACTAGAATGAACTAGTGCACACAATAGTAACTATTATGATTTATGAAATCTCTAAAATAAAGGCAATAGTTTCCAAATGAAGCATGATTTGACCTCAGTTCCTTTGACCACACTAGAAATATGTTGTAGCTAAATACCTGGAATTGCAATGGACATTAAAATATGCCAGGTAATTAAATGATGGGATTTGTTTTTGTTTTTGTTGTTTGATATTTATTTTTTATTAAGAAATTTTCTATTCACTTTACATACCAACCACAAATCCCCCTCTTCCTGCTCCCCAGTCTCCCCTCCAACCCATCCCCCATTCCCACCTCCCCCAAAGACAAGGTTTCCCATGGGGAGTCAGCAGAGCCTGGCACACTCAGCTGAGGCAGGGCCAAGCCCCTTCCCCCTGTGCCAGGCCTGCTCAAGATGTCACACTGTAGGCACTGGACTCCAAAAAGCCCACCCATGCACTAGGGATGTATACCGATCCCCCTGCCTAGGGGCCCCCAAACATTTCAAGCTAAACATCTCTCTCACATATCCAGAGGGCCTAGTCCAGGCCTATGTGGGCTCCACAGCTATTGGTCTATAGTTCATGGGCTTCCACTAGTGTGGCTTGTCATCTCTGCAGGGGATGTAGAGATCATGATGGAAAAATGATGGGATTTGTAAGGATTTATGCTGAAATAAGGAAAGGTGTAGCAAGAATCTTAAGAGGTCTTATTAATAAAAACAAACCTGGAGCCAGGTATTGGGGTGAATGCTGTAAGATCAGAGAGAGAGAGAGAACAGGCCACAACTAACCTCACCTCACCAGTTCCTCAGCTGATCTTGTTTCCTCAAATTGAAAGCCTCTGTACCCTCATCCAAATAGATCTCAGCTGAACTGCTGCTCAATAGCCTAAAAGCTTAACACTACTCTAGTTCCTGGTCCTCATGACTTACATATCTTTCTGCTTCCTGCCATCACTTCCTGGGATTAAAGGCATGTATCACCATGTCTGGCTGTTTCCAGTGTGGCTTTGAACTCACAGAGATCCAGACGGATCTCTGCCTCCTCAATGCTGGGATTAAAGGTGTGTGCCACCATTTTCTTGTCTCTATATCTGTCTAGTGGCTGTTCTGTTCTCCAACCCCAGATAAGTTAATTAGGGTGCACAATATATTGGGGAACACAATAGCACCACAGAAAGCAAGTATTTCAGCGTGGCTAAAGGTTTTACAGACTCACAAAACCATCAACAATAAGGACTTTGATGAAATAGCTGCAGAATAGTAACTATCTACAGTGAGTGATAGTAGTGTATCTCCAACTACCAAAAGAAAAATGGATAAACTCCTAGGTTTAAGATTTACTACCTCTTACATATTGCATTTGACATATAAATGTCTCTGGATACCTTTAGGAGAACTCATTGTCACAGTGTTCTGCTGGGATGATGAATGAACTCTCCTTCCTCATTCCAACTTTTCAAATCTGCTTGCATTCTGATTCTAAGGTCCATTTGAAGACTCTTCCTCATTTCATCTTCGATCTCCATTTAAAGCTGGGGATTTAGCTCAGTGGTAGAGCGCTTGCCTAGCAAGCACAAGGCCCTGGGTTTGGTCCTCAGCTCGGGCAAAACAAAATAAAATTCTCAAGAACGGTTGAATGATCAGCCAATTTTTGTTTGAGGATTCTTGGGAAAAATATACCCTTGTATATTAGTGTAGAGTTCAGATTCCATTATATCAAGTGTGCCTTCTCAAAAAGCTAAGTTCAGGGTCATGAAAGCACAAGACAAATATGATTACACATGCCATGTGGAGTTATTTCATCAAGGTAATTTCAAAAGAATAAGAAAGAGGGCAAAGATATGTCATAGAGATAGAGAAATGTCTAATTGCCTTTATACATTGGAAATGAAGATTACTGATATAAATCTTACTGACCTACTAACACACACATGCACACACAGAGGCGTGGGCATTGCAACAACTCAGAATGAGCTTTAAACTTATTTACCACTTTCAACTGTTTGGATTTCAAGTTAAGAAAACTGTACAGCATGAATAATAAGTATTGGAGAAAAACAAAAATCTGTGTACTGTCAAATGGAATCAGGGAATTTTAATGAGAATAAAGTAGTTAAAAGCAATTACGTATTCTCAATGGAAAGCATGACATGCCTTCAAGAGAAAGGATTCGAGTCTGAGCTTGAAGAAAAGTTAATCTTAAGCATCAATATTAACAAAGGACAGCATGTACAACAGAAACGAAGATGCGTTCCATGAAAATTTTATAACTTAAGAGAATGATTATCTATAAAATATGTGTTAATTTTAAGATATTTCTATAGGAAATGTGTAAAACCAGCTTTAATTTTTAAAATTAAAATTATATAAATATTATATGGGTATAAATGCTTTTCCTGTATGTATTATGTGCCTTATATGTGTACCCTTGTGTTCTCAGAGGTCAGAAAAGGGCACTGGATCCCCTGGAACTGGGGTTACAGATGGCTGTGAGCCATAGTGTTGATGCTGGAAACTGAACCTGGTTCCACTGTGGGAGCAACAATCATTCAACTGCTGGGCCATCTCTCAAACCTCCAAACTAATTTTTGAGAAATCTTTTTGTGAGTGGTAGTTAAGAGCACCTACTGCTCTTACAGAGCATTCAAGTTCTGTTACAAGAACTATGAACCAATAGCTGAGGAGCCCCCAACTGAATCAGGCCGTCTGGATAAGTGAGACAGTTGATTAGCTTGAACTGTTTGGGAGGACCCCAGGCAGTGGGACCAGGACCTGTCCTTAGTGCATGGACTGGCTCTTTGGAACCTAGGGCCTATGTGGGGACACTTTGCTCAGCCTGGGTGAAGGGAGGAGGGGACTGGACCTCCTGGACTGAATCTACCAGGCTGAGCTGAATCCCCAGGGGAGTCCTTGCCCTGGAGGAGATTGGAATGAGGGGTGGGCTGCGGGGGAGAAGGGAGAGGAGGGAGGACAGGGGATTCCGTGGCTGATATGTAAAATTAAATTAAATTATAAAATTAAAAAAAAAATTTTAAATGTACCCATATGGAGGCTCAATATCATCCAAAACTCTGGTTTCAGTGAAACCTAATAACCTCTTCTGACTTCTGTAGGCATCAAGCCTGAATGTGATACACATACATACATGCAAGCCAAATACTCACACACAAAATAAAATAAATAAATCTAACTTAATTTTTTAAGCTTTTTGTGCTTCAGATAATCACAAGGTTAAAGAGCTTCCTCACTTGATTGTTTTGAACATCCTGAGCTTAAGCATGAGAAAGCAAGCATAGCTTCCACGTTGTCTCCAAACACATTACTGGTGCTGTTAGGAAAGGGCTGGATAGATGTTTGGTCAATGGATGACATGGAAGGAGCCCTGGAAAAGAAGAGAAAACAATTGTCATGTGAATACCGAAGCCAGAAATCAAGTTTGCTATTTGCAAATGTGCATTTTGTATGGCATCACTTCTTCCCATTTTGAATACTGACAACATATTAAAATTCATACCTTAATTTTAATATGCAATGTAAGAGTTTAAGCCAATTATGTTAGTATTAGAAAACCATAAATAACATATGAATCACATTATGTAATTGGTCGATAAATTAACCAAAATGATATATTTCAATTGAAATTACCTATAAGTATTAAAATAGAATGTGAAATAACATGAGAGATATAAACAGTAGAGGCATATTTTACTATTCCAAAAATACTATTGTGCTTTCCAAGATCCTTCCACTCTGAATATAGGTTCACAGTGTGAAAAATAATTTCATGATCAGAAGACCCCAGTTATAAAATCTGCAGGGGTTTACAAGCACAGTTGTTAAGTAAGAGAAACATTAAAAGTGTTATCATCACAGAGATGTAAGATTATGGTAAGTATCCACAGAAAGAGACCAGGCAAGAGGTAATAGGAATAGTCAGGAAAGTTACAATCCTTGGATGAGCAGCAACTATGGTTAAGCATGATGTAATAGTAATAAAACTGAAGTAAGTGAATGGTAAAGGTGTTCATTACTTGGATGAAGGAACACAAATAGTCAAAATCATATTTTTAAACTGAGGGTCCTGGTGCCATTAGCCTAAGTGGAGAACAGAGGTGAAAGGGCATTTGGTGGGTGAAGTGGAAGAAAGGTGAACAGTTCAGTATGTACACAGGATGCTTGAGCTGTGTCTAAGAAGTTCAAGTGGAAATGTCTCCAGGGGATTTGGATGCATGAGCCTGGGTGAGAGAATTGGTGTGGGAGAACCAGCACCTCAGAGGTGGTGAAGGAAACCCTAAGATCTGATGGAATCTTCCATGAAAGTGCACAGAAGATGAGTACTGTATACTCAGAAATGCCTTTTCAAAGAACAAAGGCAGGGAAATCCTGTAAGTAAACTAACCGAGAGAAGGCTGGTGATACACAAAACGATTAGAAATGGCTAAGCTGTCTACAGACTTAGAGGCTGCAGTGGTTAGAATAAGAATGGCATCCAAACCTTGTATACTTCAATGTTTGGTCCCAGTTGGTAGAATGTTTAGGAAGGATTTAGAGGTGTGGCCTTGTTGGAGTTGGTATGACATGGAGGGTAGGCTTTTAGGTATCAAAAGCTCACTGTCAGGCCTTTCTCTCTCTCTCTCTCTCTCTCTCTCTCTCTCTCTCTCTCTCTCTCTCTCTCTCTCTCTCTCCTCTCTCTATTTTGTGAATAAGATGCAATGTCCCAGCTACTGTTCCAGGGCCCTAACAATAGTCATGGTTTCTACCATGATGACCATGGACTAACCCCTCTGAAGCTCTGCACTCAAGTACTCTCTAAGTTGTTTTGGTCATGGTCTCTCTACACAGAAATAGAACGGTAAGTAAGACAGAGATGAACAAAAATAAGCAAAACATCACTCATTTTATTTTTGGAGCAATAAAGACATTGTTCTCACTAACAAAGTAGTTTTAGCAAACTTAGCAAAAGAGAAGCTGATTGTCCTGAGTTAAGGAGTGAACATGGAGTGTACTTATACTTTCTAGTTATAAAAGAAACAAGAAATTGAAGCTATCAAAGCATGAATGTGTGTGTGAGTGTAGAGGTTTGCATGAACTTTGCTTTAATTGGAGGTTTTACAGTTGCTTGATTGCATGGAAAATAATCTTAAACACAGAACAGATTTAAAATGTAAAAATGAGAAAATCAACTTAGAAATTATATTTGCTTATGCTATTAAAAATAGAATCTTTCTAGAAGAAGAAAATCAATCTATAAAAAGGTAATTTTTTATTACAAAATATATAACAGTAGGTTAAACTCAGGTTGATTTTTTGGTACATAGAGATTTTAATATTTTCTGTAAGATGTGCTTATACTATAATTTGCTAATAGTGCATTTTTCAGCCTATAACACAGCAGCCAATTAAAAAGAAGTAGATTTATAACTGAGTGTAAAAAAACATATAATGGCTACTTTTACTGTAATTGAACAATAAAAAGAAATTTAACAGACCAGTTATTTATGAAACTGCTACTTTATATATGAAAAATGGAATTTATTTCACTGTAATTCTGGAAATTTTTATTTGGTTATTAAATAGTATACAAGCATGAACAATTGTATTTGGTATCAACATATGTCTAGTTGTCTGGAAGAAGAGGAAAACTATAAACATGTTATTATTGTGCCAGTGAGCCAAAAGAAATCATTGGAATATGACCAGCAACCATTCCTTTTATCCCTCTACAGAAATTTCATTTCACAACCAGGTTTAGAGAAGGAAGAAAATAAATAAACACCCACTTAAACAACCTCCCCAGACACATTATTGAATACTAAAACAAATAAAAATAATTAATCCTTTTGAGGCATTGAGTCACAATTTCCAGAAATAATCTTTTAAAAACAATAAACATACAGAATCTACAGTTGAACCTGAGAGTTAAATTCCTTCACTGCATTAAGTTGTCATTTTTTCCCCATTGCTTTCTTTAAAAAAAAATAAATGTACAAAGTTGCTTCATAATAAAAGATGAATATCAAAAATAAAATGCAGATTATTTTTATGACTCCTGTTTAATAATACTTTTTTTGTTTTCTTTTTTCTTTTTTTTTCTTTTCTTTTTTTTTTTTTTTTTTGTTTTGGTTTTTTGAGACAGGGTTTCTCTGTGTAGTTTTGCAACTTGCTTTAGAGACCAGGCTAGCCTCGAACTCACAGAGATCCACCTGCCTCTGCCTCCCAAGGGCTGGAATTAAAGGCATGTGCCACCACTGCCCGGCTGTTTAGTTTTCTTCAAGGCAGGGTTTCTTTGTGTAACTTTGGAGCCTATTCTGGAACTTGTTCTGTAGACCTTGAACTCACAGAGATCTGCCCACCTCTGCCTCCTGAGTGCTGGGATTAAAGGTGTGCACCACCACCGCCTGGCTAATAATACTTTTTCAAGGAGTAGAACAGAATAGCAAAATTTCTATCATTTTATGTCTATCAACTTGTATTTTTGAAAATTTATCTTGGGTTTTAAATTACAATAATGTCTTTATTACTATTACTGTAATATTATATGGTGAAGGGTACAAACGTCAGGGCAATCCTGCAGAGGTCAGAGTAGACAATTTTGTGTAGCAGGTTCTCTCCTTGTACTTTTGCATGGTTTCTGGGAACCAAACTCAGGACACAGGCTTGCATAGAATGCACCTTTGCCCACAGAATCACCCCATGGGCTGTGTAATTTTCATCTGATCCAGAAACTCCATTGCTTCTTGTAACCTTTGGTCAAAGCTAGAATATTATAATTAAGTAGGCAGGAACTGGTTTCCAAAAGTACAAACAAGATTTTGGATGAATGAGAGATAATGAAAGTTGTTTCAAAGACTGAAAATGATTTAATAATATTTATTAAAACTTCATATCATAAATTTAAAAATTAAAATCAAGATAAATAAGATTTTAAAAGCAATAAAGTTATTTGGTAGAGAGGTCTTCACTTACAACTAGGTCTCTTGAAAATGACTTATAATATTTGATGTTATAATAGTCATTTTAACAAAGTATCATGAGCTAATACATGATCATTTTTTTTAATGTGTGTGTATGGTTTGGACAATTTGTTCTCTCCAAAATCATGTTAAAATTTGATTTCCAGCCTAAGAGACGAGTCCTCTAAAGGCTTAATCACCCATGAAAAGGGATATCTTTTTCATTAGATAAATGAGTTACTGAGAACAGCTGTTATAAAATGAGGTCACCCTCCCAGTATCTCTTTCTCTTCACTCTGACTTATTCTGCTACTGTCCTGCAACACAAGGCTTTTAACAGAAGCTGATACTCTCCTCTTGTACTCCAGGACTTGGCCAAATAAACTTCTTTTCCTTTAAAAGGACCCAGTATCAGGCAGTCAAACAGAGTTACACAACATGGAATAAAATAGCCCCATCATAGTCTATGAGCTGGATCTTAAACTTTCTATAATTTAAGGTAGAAAAACACCATGTCCAAAGATGAAAAATGTGAAAAAATGATCAACTTTGTGCTGTGGGATGTTCTGTATGTTAAATGTGTTGCTTTGATTGGTTAATAATTAAAATGCTGATTGGGCAGTAGCCAGGCAGGAAGCATAGGCGGGACAAGCAGAGAAGAGAATGCTGGGAAGTGGAAGGCTGAGGCAGTGAGACATTGCCAGCCACCGCCATGAGTCGATGTTAAGATACCAGTAAGCCATGAGCCATGTGGCAACTTATAGATTAATAGAAATGGGTTAATTTAAGATATAAGAACAGCTAGCTAGAAACCTGCCATGGTCATACAGTTTATAAATAATATGTCTCTGTGTGTTTACTTAGTTGGGTCTAAGTGGCTGTGGGACTGGCAGGTGAGAGAGATTCGTCTGACTACGGGCCAGGCAGAACTGGAGAAAACATCAGCTACAACTTGGTAATCAAATCCAGGTATCTCAAACTCATGATGTCAAAATATGAGGAGTTTGAATAAGTCGGTCATTTTGTTTCAAGGTTAAAATATCTCACCATAGCTTCTAATTTGCCAAATTGCTGACTGCCCAGTATTTAGTTCTAATCCATGTGGGCTTGCTGGTGAGAAACTTTAGCTTTGGGTAGAGGATGGCTTTTAAGTTATAATAGTGCAATAAAAAGATGAGTATCAAGTTTTAAAATATGACTTTTACCCTTCCATGGATTTCCTTGTGTTATATTCTCAATTTTCAAAGTGATATTGAACAAAAATCAATAAAGTGTGGCGTATTGCTCTAAAATTTGTGTGACTTTCCAGATGTTGAACTTGACCTCCTCAATTGTGGGTTTTTTTTTTTTCAGCTTTTCCTTCTTTTAGTAGGAAAAAAGTAAAGCAAGAAAAATACTTTTAAAAGAGAATCTGTCCTAGAATACGGCTGACTAAATACCACCTACATTTGAACAGAGTCAGTTATGTGAATGACACAGCTCCCATCATCCACCCCAAGAGTCAGGTCATTTCTAGTCCAACTGTAAGAGAAAGAGTGATTCTGTCTGTAACATTCGGTCCCTGTCTCTTGAAGGCCAGTCATGCTGTGTGAGTATTCATTGTTTGGGGCATTCCTGGAATCTGAAGAGGATTTCTTTGTATCCTATTTACTTTATGTAGCATAAATCTTAAAAGTTCTGATTAATAAAAATAAATCAGGAGCCAGGTATTGGGGGTGAATGCTGGAAGATCAGAGAGACAGAACAAACCACAGCTTCCTCACCTCTCTAGTTCCTCAGATAATCCTATTTGCTCAGACTGGATGCCTCTCAGTCCTCATCCAGAATGAATCTCAGCTGAACTGCTGCGCAAAAACCTAAAAGCATAACCAGCTCTAGTTCCTGTTTTTCACACCTTATATACCTTTCTGCTTTTTGCCATCACTTCCTGGGATTAAAGGCATGAGTCACCATGCCTGGTTGTTTCTAGTGTGGCTTTGAACTCACAGAGATCTAGATGGATCTCTGCCTCTGGAATGCTAGGATTAAAGGCATGTGTGCCACCATTTTCTGGCCTCTATATCTAGTGGCTGTTCTTTTCTCTGACCCCAGGTAAGTTTATTAGGGTGCACAATATTTTGGCGAACACAATATCACCTACAGGCTGAAGATGCCCCAACGCTTTGGAGAAACCTCCAGGCAGCTGGCTATTTCTATCAATTCATGTTTTTTGTTTTGTTTTGTTTTTTATTTATTTATTTATTTTGGAAGCCTCTTGAGTGCACTTCCTTCCTTCCTTCCTTCCTTTATTTATTTATTTATTTGTTTGTTTATTTATTTATTTATTAGGTAATATTATTTCTTTCTTGGGTCTGTGAGGTAGTTGAAGATTAGATAGTTATAGTTAGTTAAAGTTTAGATAGTTACAGTTTTCCTTGTTAAGAATTTTAGAAAAGAAACTCACTGAAGAGGTGTAAGTGTATAAATTTGAAAGACATTATAAGATAGTTCTGTTAATAATTTAAGTTAGGAGAGAAAGTGAATCAGGTACATTATGGACTTACCAAAATAGGATAGATAATGAAATATTTTCTCTGAGTTTGTAAAATGCAAATGGACTAGACATTGTTTAAGTATTTATTGCTTGTTATATTGTATATAGTTTTTCTTATATTAGTTATAACTTTTTTCCTTTTTTTCTTTTTATTAGACTAGAAGGGGGAAATATGGTGATATTTTATTTGTGCTGAAATGTGATTTTATTTATATGTAATAAATAAAGTTGCCTGGGGGTCAGCGCTAATAGCAAGCCATTTAGCAGAAGTCTCACAGTGGTAGCACACGCCCTAAATTCGATCACATGGCAGGCAAAGTCTGTGTGTTCAAGGATATAGCCAGCTTGGAGACACACACTTTTAATCTCAATAGCAACCATAGAGACCTGGAGGTCTGGATAGACAGGCAGTGCCGAGGAGGTCATGTGGTTGGGTTTAGAACCAATGAGAAGGCAGAACAGAAAGTCAATTAAAAATTACAGACACAGAGGAAGTAGGTCTCTTCCTGAGGGGAAGGATGGCAGCAGCAGCAGTGGGTGGTAAGAAGGTGGTCTCAGCTCTTGGTTACTGCTCTCTGATCTCTGGGCTTTTAACTCTGCATTTGGCTCTATGTTTCTTATTTAATAAGACCATTCAGAATTACATCTACAACTTTGCTCTGGTTTGCCAAATTAAGAAGATATAAGGGATGTTGGGTTGTTATCTTCTACAATAAGACATATTACCCTTGAAACAAAATTATCAAATCACCCACAATCCTCCAATTTTGACTTCTCAATTTTGATGGGTCTGAAGATTGATTCTCAAGCTAATGTCAACCTGACTCCTTTATTTCACCATAACAACAGAGAAAAACTTTATGAAAAATAGAAGCTACGTGTAAAAGTAACTTGAACACACCAGCTCAATAAACTCAATACTGATGATTAAGTTTACAGGATGAAACTGATCACTAGGAGAGAAAAACAAACAAACAAACAAACAAAAACAGCCTTTGATCCCAGAATGGAAGAGACAAACTGTAGTTCTATCCCTATACCTGCAGGGACCATTTGTAACTTGGCTAGTATTTATGAATACAGAGAAGTTCCTGGGGCTTTGAGAATACAGTGTAGAAAGGTCTTTGGGAGGAAATTTCATACCTCAGAAACAAATGCAGTAGGACAGGTTAAGGGGAGAGGTAGAATCCTGTGGATGGCTAAAGGACTACTCTCATACTTCTTTTTTTAATGTTGTCAGTTCTATATGATACAATTTGCTTTAAAATGCTATCTTCATTATTTTCTGTGACAGAATAACCTAATATAAAATTTGGAGAGCATAAATTTTCATCCTTAGTGTGTGTTTGTGTGTGTGTGTGTGTGTGTGTGTGTGCATGTGCATTGGGTTATGTGCCTGCATTTGTAACTCATTCATCAAATAACTAGGGAAATATGATTCAAATATGATTTAAATAGTGGAACTACAATTGTGGGGCATCTCACTTAGTTTATCAATGTTCATATTTTAATAGAGAAACTAGCACAACCATGAAATTAAATGGATGGTTTAGAAATAAAAATCTTAAATTACTGCATTTGCTTTTCTCCATCTATATTTATATTTTTAATGAAATAGAACTGCCCTATGAAAAGTTACAGAGGCATAGCTCTCTATTCCCTGCTGAGCTTATAGGATTTCACGTGGCCATCAGAGTCTCATTCTGCTAGGAATGTGTTTAGGAGCTAGCTTTCCTTCTTTGGAGGCCAAAACAATTCCATTATTTCAATAAACCAATTATTGTTTTTGGACACAAAAGTTGCTGTGCTTAAATGTAATTTTCAGACTCACAGTGAATACATTTCAACAAATTTACCAATAACAAGCATTGTTAGCTGAAAACTACTAGCCACTGTGGGAGGGCAGAAAACAGCTGGCACAAGCAAAACATGTCGCTAAAATAAATATTTTGGAGTTAAATGATTCCTGAACCAGGACGTGCCTTTATCATTCATTCTGGATGTCTTTGTCTTCTTCCTTCCCTTCTTTCTTCCTCTCCTCCGTCCTGATTTTAATCTGCCTTGGGAAACTGGGGCACATTTCATGTTCCACATGAAGCTTTCCATGCAGCTTTTCCAGACCACTCCTTAAAATTTCTGTTTGTTTCCTTTAACCATAACAAAATTTTTTACCAAAGCCATTCCATTTCGTAATAGTTTTTGGGTTAGTACTTCAATGTATGTAGAGTACGCAGGAGCTACTTATATGCTACAGATGATTCTCCTTGTTGCTGGGATTCTGCCAAAAGAACTGTATTTCACTAGAGTAAGCACTGCTTTCTCTAGTCAGATCAAATAAGATGCAAATACCACCAGATGATGTCATATGCTAAACATCTCATAAGCTTATGCCACTGTCTAATCACATTGCTCTCAATAACAGTAAGCGTGGCTGGAGTAGCCACATAATAATAAGGTACTTGTGGGCCTGGTAATACTTAAGAATGAGGAAATGAAAGGAAAAACTCTGTACTCATGGTTAAAACACAGAAAGGGAACTAAAATCTCAGGATGACAGAGCACCTGTATCAACACTTCCCAAGTGCCAATCATATAGATTTTTTATATTGATCTTTTTTTCTCTTAATCTCAGTATTTTCTACCTAAGAAAGTGGCAAATTTCTTTAAAAGAAAAGCTATTGTGAGCCCAATATTGTTCCTTTTGTGTCATTTATGCATGTTTTTCACAATGAATACTTTGTGTTTTAAACATTCTTTTTTATTTATTTTTAAATCTTTACATGATAAATGAAGTACATAAAATATGAAATTACTAACTTACAATGCCACTGTGAATGATATAAGTCGTCATTATTATGTGTGTTAGTTCAGAGTGGTGGTATAGCAAAATACCACAGGCTGGGCTGCTAAGCAAAAGATGTTTATTTCTGGAGGCTGGCACATCAAAGATCAAGAAGCTGGCTGGTTGGGTTCCTAAAGAGGGCCTCCCCCTAGCTTGCAGATGATTGCTTGTTTGCTGTGTCCTTACATCTCTCCTCTCTCCTCTGTGGTTAGAGAGCAGGAGGCACTAGGCTTCTGGTGTATTGTCTTAGAAAGAAAGATGGGTCTGTGGGTAAAGCAAGCATGGGGGTCTGAGTTTGTTTCCTCAGAACATACACAAAGACAAGCGTTCTCAGAAGTAAGCAAGAGACCCTGTCTCAAACAAGGTAGAAAGACTGACACCCAAGAGTCTCCTCTGGCTTCCACATGAATGTACACACACACACACACACACACACATACACACACACACACACACACACACACACACAAACACACATGTTTAAAAAGTATACTAGATTCATATCATGAAACACAGACTCATCATATCAGACATGTCGAATGATGATGTTTCCCAATAAAATAATTGTTTTCCAGCTATTAAAAGAAAGACTAATCCTAATTCTGTAATCAGGTACTCGATTTTTTTTTTTAATTTCAAACTTAGTTACTTCTGTAAGGGCTTTATCTCCAAATATAGCCACTTTGGGCTTATATCTTGTGAATTTGGGAAACACAATTTAGAATGCTATGTAAGTGTCAAATAAAACTCATTGACATCATAATGTACATTGAATATACAAATGCCATCCAAGTACAACAGTCTTTAGGAGCATAAGATTTAATTTTTGCATGTAGCATGAATCTTAAAGGGTCTTATAAATAAAAAAACATGGGAGCCAGGTATCGGGGTGAACGCTGAAAGATCAGAGAAAAGAACAAGCCACAGCCAACCTCATCTCACCAATTCCTCAAACTTAAAGGCCTCTAGATCCTAGTCCTCATACCTTGTATACCTTTCTGCTTCCTGCCATCACTTCCTGGGATTAAAGGTGTATGCCACCATGCTTGGCTTGGTTTCCAATGTGGCCTTGAAATCACAGAGATCCGAATAGATCTCTGTGTCCAGTATGCTAGCATTAAAGGTGTGTGTGCCGCCATTTTCTGGCCTCTATGCTATCCAGTGGCTGTTCTGTTCTCTGACCCCAGATAAGTTTATTAGGGTGCACAATATATTGGGGTACACAATATCACCACATTCGCATCTCTTAGAATTATGAGCATCTTAAAATAACATTTTGACTAATTTTTAAAGTAATTAATGGCAAAATAGATATGGAATATTATTAGTTAAACTAAATGTATTCAATAGCCTAAGTCTAGATATGTTTACCTTAATCTATTTTGGCTATTTGACCTAGTCAATGTTAACTACTTTTAAAATTAATTAATGAAAGGGCTTATTTCCCCTTAAGTCACTGAATTAATGATTAGCTATCGTGTATGAGTTTTGCTCAGATGTGCTCTCTCTTACTATTCATTTTTTCTCTCCAATGGGTGTAAGAAATGATGCCTTGCAGACCTAGTTCTTCACTCTAAAGAGTAGAAGAGCAACACACCAGAGGTGCCCCAGTGGATAACAGAGGTAGCTAAGAGCTCAGAGGAAGTTTGCTCACCACAGAATCTTCAACATGGCAGGTGAAATGACCTTGTAATAGAAACTACTCAATGCTGAACAGAAAATGTAGCTCAGTCCAGATTATACCACATCAAAAATCCAAGGGGAGGCCAAGCTAATTGTCAACAGACAAAGGGTCATGTGTCCATAACAGTATAGACCTTAAGTTTCACCAACTCTTCTCTCAACAGCATATGGCAGAAGGAGCGCTGATAATCAGAAAGACCAACAGATTTCAGAAGACAGAAAACATGATGCCCAATGAGAACACCGAGAACTGCTTGTGGTTGCCAGGCTCCTCCCCTAACATATCCAAAGGTCACACCACACCTTTAAATTCAGATACCATCTTGAATGCCAAAGGGGATGCAGTTAATTTAGTTAATCTTCATAAATGTTCTAGAGAGTAAGTCCAACTGTATTTTCTAAGTTAAGATGAGGAAATCAAAGATTGTCCCTGCCATTTTTGTAAAACCAACACATGGCATGCAGTTTTCATTCAGAACAAATACTGAACTTTCATTTCCATTTTCTCTTTACATTCCAGATGAGGTTATTACTATATATCACTAGGACAGAATGTTAAAATATAACCTTAACTTAAATACAGAAATTAAAAGTCATGTGGAATTAGTCCTGAAGCAGTAAATAAAAAAAATTTAGAAGTGGTATAAATCAAAGTGAAAATAATTTAAGTATACACTAGAAAAAATTTCAAGAAAGCAGGAATGTATTATACCAAAATTTCTCTACAACATAATGATTTAATTTTGAAAACTATCATATCATATCAAATGAATAATGACTATTTTTGGATAAAACCCCAAAAGAAATGATTTTCAATATACTCAACATCTTCAAATTACATTTTTGCATTCTTTAGAGTGATTATAAAGAAAAAATTTACAATCGATTATAATATTTGCACTCTAGATTTTGTTTTTAAATTAATACTATACCTTAAGGATGCCATGAACAAGGCTTGTAAAATGGCTCTACAGGAGGTAAAGTCACTCGCTGGTAAGCTTGATGACTTGAAGTTAATCCCTGGGTCTCACACAGTTGAAGGAATCACTTCCTGAAATTTGTGCTCTGACCTTCACTCACATATACATACATATGTTCACAGACATATGAACATAAATAAATAAACGTATAAGAAGATGTTTAATTCCATAAGTATACTTTGAAAAAATCAATAGAATTGATTTATTTTACCTGAAATATATCTATACAGAGTCACTATTTCCATAGCAATCCTACTGGAGTCTCTATAGGACTATAAGATATAAATAAATGATCTTGTTTACTTTCTGAAGAAAAATATAATTCAACTTGTTTTCCAGGAATACTATCCTGGAAATATGGAGATGTTAATTTCCAGAGATGGCATGTAGTCTAAATGTTTTCATTCACTTTATCTATTATCACTAAGTGTTTCCAGCTGCTGTCCAGTATTGTACACACCCACGTAAAGTGAGTGTCTTAAGTAATTCATATGCTTGTGAAACATGGTTGCCTTTTGTTCGATTTATTGGCATTGTTTTAAACTTGCATATCATAAAGCCAAATGAAGAAGATGAGTTTTCAAAATTATGTTGAATAAAATATCAGGAAAGAACAAATAAAAACACCAAAATTAATTCTTATAATTTCTATATGCACAAAAATATTTGAAAAGTGGAAAGTTTTCCTTGGAATCAAGACAGAGAATAGGACTCTATGAATAATAACTGAATCTACATTTTTCCACTTATCTACTATACTCAAAAATCCACTCAAAGAAGACTGGAATCTGAGGGTCTATTGGTGATGGCCATATCTGAATACAAGTTAAGAAATTTTATTAGGAAAGCAAAAAACCCAAAAAGAAAGAGAGAAATAGAAGCAATCCATAGCCAATAGCACAAATATCAAAGAAGAAAATCCATATATATTCCTATTTCAAACAAATTTAAAGGAAATATATTGGTAATATGACCTCTGCTATTTCAGAGAAATGCCTTGCCTTAATCTATATTGTATAACATATAGTAAGCAAATACTAGATTGAAATGTACCTCTTAAAATACCAGAAAACTGAACCCTAAGCTACTAATATAACAATTTGTATTCAAATTATCAGCATGTACAGGCTGGCAAACTCCTGGAAAATTTTCATTTTGAAGCTTCCTGTTAAAATTTTCTCTTGTGGAATTGACATCGCAAGTAGAAAATGGGTAGTTGTATGTAGTTTGTTGTTTTATTCTTTTACTCTTATGGCTCTTTGTTATGGAGGGCCCACCACCTAGCTCCCAAATAAATATACACAGAGACTTATTATTACTTATAAATGCCTGGCTTTAGCTTGACTTGTTTCTACCTTTTGCCTCTGGACTTTTTCCTTTTCTTACTTTTTTCTTTACTTACTTTCCTTCTTACTCCTTGGCTGGCTGTGTGGCTGGGTGGTGGGCCCCTAGGATCATCCTCTTCTCCTTGTTCTCTTGCTCCTTGATCTTCTCCTCCATTGTCCTTTGACTTATTCTCTCTACCCTCCAGTCATCCTGTCCTTTCTCCTGCCTCGCTACTGGCTGTTCAGCTCTCTATTAGACCAATCAGGTGTTTTAGACAGGCACAGAAACACAGCTTCACAGAAGTTTAACAATGCAACATATAAGAATGCAACACATCATTAAATAAATGTTCCACCACATAAACAAATGTAACATATCTTAAATTGATATTCCACAATTGTATAAAAAAATACCTAAATAACTTCTATAAGTAGTAATACTTAGCTAGATATTAAAAGATGTAGATGTTTATTGTTAATCCCTGTGGGAGGGATCTGATAAAGGCATCCTGCTTAGGAATGAGTGTTCCAAAATCTCTCACTCTCTGCAAATTGTCCAATTATGCATCTTTGTGTTAGTTCCCATTTACAAGAGAAAGCTCTCCTGATGATGGCTGAGTGAAGCACTGATCTATGGGTATAACAGAATGTCACTGAGTCAATTCCTTGCTATTAATGGAAGGGTAGTATTTGGTTTTCCTCAGGGGAAAACGTATGTATGTATGTATGTATGTGTGTGCGTGTATGGATATATATGGATGTGTATAAGTATATATCCATATATAATGAATATATATATGTATATATATATACATATATATATAAAGATATCATCTTTCTTAGTATATCATTAGTAGATATACTAAGAGTTCGATGGAAAACCAAGAGTTTATTGAAATACTTTAAATTGCCTTTGGTCCATCATTTATATAATGTTATATAAATTTGTAACATTTTTATATTTGGACTCTTATCACATATGCCATCTAGGCAAGACTAATAGAAGCATAGAAACTCAGAAGTTGGATGTTTGGTGTGACTCATCTGAGGAAAGAATGATGACTCCTTCCATGCAATGTCAGCATATATTTGTTAGATACCTCTTGTGGAGGTCGGAGAACCATTCTCTGTGGAATTGGTGCTCTCCTTTCTACTTTGAGTGAGTTCTGAAGATCGAACTCTAACCATCATGCTTGTGCAATAGCATTATTTACTGAGCCATCTCACCAGTTTGGTTTAAGGTTATTTACAATCAATTTTGTTTCCATACAGTTTACCTAGCTAGTTAGTGGGAAAATACCCTGAAGTAAATATCCCTACAGAGTTGTGAGGGCCATTCATGGGTAGAGTAAGTATCTAGCAGTGCAGCCCTGCTTTTCCTACCTAATTCCTTTCAAAGGCTCCCTTAACCACTGCCCAATGTGAGAAACTTCCAAAAGATCTATAAAACACTTTGTATTTTTCACTGAACAAGCTTATCTCTGTATCACAGAAATTCCATGGTGCCATGGTAAATTTGAGTAATATGTAGACCATTTTTGTTGTGTAAAATTTCCTGAATAGGCAGCTCTGGAGGTATGAGAGTCTGACTTTCTAGTCATTGGTAATGACTTAGCTCACTATCAAAGCTGTCAAAAATTTAAATAAACTATCATTTATGTCACAGTCTCTTCCACTATGTTATACTTTTCTTTTCCTCCTCATTTTAATTAATACTTTGAGAATTATAAAATGTATTTTGATTACATTTATTTCTCTTTCCCAAACACTTCACATCCACCTTCCCTACTTACTTAACTTCATTATCTTCTTCTTAAGGTGAGAATTGTGTGTTACTCAATTCTGTCCTAACACTACATTGTGCACAATACAGTTAATTTCCAAATATTTGTTTTAATAACTTGAATAACAACTCAACAGTATTACAATAGTGAAAATTATATAGCTGTATATACAGAAGACCATGACACAGCCATTAAAAAGAGGTAAACACACAGAGTAACACATTATTTCAAGATAGCTGTATGTTCTGACACATGCTGGAGATTTTATACTTGTATGAGCACCGTAGAGTATACTTACACCATCCTGAGTGATTAGGTCAATCTGCTGAGGTGCCTCTTGATGAAATCACAGATACAGTAAATGGGAGACAGAAGTACACTTAAAACTAACCACAAAATAGTAAATAATTAAACCCATAATACAGTCAATTACTATTACTATCTAATAAAATTATGTATATAGTTGTGTTATACTTGATACAACAGGCAGTATGGTACATTTATTTACTTAGTCATACCTAAAACAAGTATTTATTATCTCACATATAATATATAATAATAGACAACAAAAATTTTAATTCCATTGTTTTATGAAATCACAATTGATTTAAATACTATCATGCAGTATATGACATTATACTACTCTCTCTCTCTCTCTTTCTGTGTGTGTGTGTGTGTGTGTGTGTGTGTGTGTGTGTGTGTGTGTACTTTTTTATTAGGGGTATATATTTAAAATCTATGTACATATGTGCTCATTCATGTATATGCTTATCTTCTTAAATATATACCACTAAATAAATTTTAACATATTTTACTGAGTCATGATTCATGCTTCACAAAAAATAATTAAGCCTAACCACATAAAATTAGCTGCACATAAAAATTTAAAACCTAGCCACCAAGACAGGGAAATAATGTTATTTAATCATTTTTTTCAGTAATGACATTATTGAACACATTGTTTTATTTTTTTATTTCAACTTCAATTTTTATTCTCTAATAATTATTTCTATAAAATGAGAATATAAGGAAATAATTTAAAAATATTGCCATATGCAATGTCAACATGCATCTTAAAATTTTTCATTTCATTCATTGATGTATTTGTTTTAGAGATGTATCACTGCCTGGAGGGCTAGGCTCCAGCAGCTCAGGAAATCCAGTGTCAGTGTGTACTAGACTTTTCTATCTGAGGGAGTTAGGGAAAAAAGACACTCATCCTCTCTCTTGATGATTTCCTTCTTTATTCTCTATTCTTCTGTGTTCTTTCTATGTTCTTCTATTGTAGGTTGAAGTAAAAGACTCCAAGATGAAATTTTAAGGCCTATGTGACGGCAAGGTCCAACCTCTTCTGATGGACTGAACTGAATTGGACCTTGAACAGCCATACAAACGCATATTTATTGATTGTTACACAAAGTATTTCTTCATACCAAGGTCCCCTAATCTTAATTTACAAGTCTTACTGAAGGAGAGCATCACATTCCTCCATTATTCTAGTCCTTTATTATGTCTTGTGTGCAGTAAACAATAATACAAAATCCTCAGGGGTGCCTGAGGCATCTTGTGACCTAAGGAATGGGATGGCTGCAAAGCTCTTTAAACAAAACAATCACTGTTTTCCACAAGGATTCTTAAAGGTCAAAGTACTTCTAAAAAACAGCTGTTCATTCTAATATTTACCCCATATAATCTTAAAGGAATCACAAACATAAACCTTACAGATAAAAATTAATCAGTTAGCTGTACTTTAGATCTTTAGAATGCATACCCATTCATCAATAGATTTTTATATCCGTAGACTGAGGGTAGGAATGGGTACAAGGAACTAATCACCACCTTTTATCATCAACCAATCCTAGCAAGAAAACAGTAACATTTGGGCTGCTTTGTATTTTTGACCTCAGCTATGTGTCTTTGTGAACTTTAGATTATATTCTGGGTTTTTTCATCTTAAGGCTATTATTTGATTTAACCTAAAGTTATTATAAGGCTTTGTTTCAGCTAATAATGCATACTGAAATCTGTGACTATATCTATCAACATTAATATTAAAGGAATTTGAGCCAACCTAGCTCCTAGAACTCAATTGTTTCTCCTAATCATCAGCTTAATCTATGATCCATGCAGCTTCCTAGGTAAAATTCATAGGCCCCAGCTGTGCAACACCTCCTTGTATCCACCATCACTCATCAAAACTCTGTATAAACTAACACCACCACTATTAATCAGACAGCACAGCTTAGGAAGGAAGCCATCCCCACAAGAACAATCCACAGGTCAAGACATTCCAAGGTCTGTGGTCCCAGCGCCCTACCCAATTGAGATTCCAGGAGGTGACCTGTCAGTTGGCTGACACCCCAACATCAATTGCCATCCACTACTCCTCATATATGGCCACCAGCAGGTGTATGTGTGTGGTGTGTGCGTGTGTGTGTATGTGTGTGTGTGTATGTGTGTGTGTGTGTGTGTGTACATGCATGTGCATGCTCTTGTATGTTCAGGTGCACTTGTCTGTGCATGCATGTGTGGTGTTCAGAGATTGACTTCCTCTTAGTGTTTAAGGAAGAGTCTTTCACTGAACCTCAATCTCAGTGTTTTGTCTAGTCTGTCCAGGTAATACACTCCAGAGATCTTCCTGTCTGTGCCCTCCCGTGATGTAATTACAGACACATGCCACCAGGTCCACTCTAGTTTGGGTGAGAAGGATCTAAATTCAAGTCCTTGCACTTGGGCAGCCAGCACTTTGCCCACTGAGCCATAACCCCAGCAACCTGTTTGTTTATCTGGCAGACTTGTGTCAGTGATTTATAATGACAATTTGTTTAACATTTTGGTAACTTAGGTTACAAAAACAGAAATACAATGGAAAGAGGGAGGGAAAATTCTGTAGAAAAGGTATGGATAGGATGTGAGGACTGGTGCCAAGTCAAACACTTTCCAAATATTCATCTAATAACTAATTTTAGAATAATTTCAGAAACAAAAACATGTAAGCATAAGGTTTAAATCATTATGAAAAGGTTTTCTATCAGTATATTTCTTCCTTATACTTAAAACGTTGAAAATGTTTTCACTTTCTCTCATTGCTTTTGTATATTTGTTGTCATGCCAAGAGGAACATCTTTCCAGCTGAACAAATAGAGTTCTCCTTAGTTCGTTGGATTACTGAAATGTACACTGAATACAATTTTGAAATAGTTCAGTTTTGCTCCAAACACCAAGATTTATTTTTTGAGCATTCGCCAATTCTTCTGCACCTGGTTAATCACTTTTCAAAATATATGTGGCTTCATTAGTGGCCCCCTTGCTCTCACACACATAAGTCAGAGAAAGATGAAGCCCAGCACTGAATGAGGGGCATGTATTTAAATAAGGAAATGAAGCTATGGGTGGAGTCCCCACTGTTTCTGCCATCTGTATCACGGGACTGGAAAATCATTTAAATACGTCTCACCAGTATCTCCTATCCATTTCTAGACTCGAAAACATTTCTATTCTGCAGTATGTAATCATTCCCATAGTATAAAAGGCAGATCTGGATGGATAAAAAAGTTTGCCAGAAGGACATCTGGAAGTAACATTAAAGCTTGGATTTCTATGTATAGGGTTTTTGAGGAGGAAATCACATACCTTCAGCCTATGGCCCACTGTTGCTTCCTTATATAATCACTTCTAAATTTTAGTGTTGAATAATAAACATCAAATGTAGCCCTGAAGAAGATAAGTAATTCCAGTGATGGATCTTGGATTTCAGGTTTTTTGTACCATCTAGTAAAGAAGGAGCCAAATGTAGAATGTCAGTTTATGGAAATCTTGTATGTGACAGGCTGAGGTTTCTTGGTATGCTCCTACTGTAGCCAGTTGGAAGGCTTCCATTCCTCCCTTGTGTAACGAGAGGACGCCTCTTGAGCTTTGTGGCAGCACATGAAAATCTCTTCACTCGTATCCTTTAAAGCAGCTACGGAACCACTCTTTGTTATGTTCTATTTTTTTGCTTCTACTCTGGATTTGTCCTTTTTTTGCTGCATCTTTTTTATTTGCACTAAGCCTGGGAGCCATCTCTTCAGCTGGTACCAATTTGACTCCTGGGTTCGTAGAGCATCATGTGCTTCCAGAGGCCAACTGGCCATGAGAAATCAGACTTTCCACAATTGATGAACACAAACAGTGGCTGGCCATCTGATTCCAGCCACACAGACTTCCAGCCACCTGAGCATTCACACATCAAATGTGCTCACTTTCTTCTGGAAGGTGTTCATTTCTGATTACTGAGAAGAACACCTGATACTCTCCATCAGTGATAGTTCACAGCATAAAATACTGTTGTGGTTGTCAAACAAAATCAGTACTGTCAATAAACAATAAAAAACATTTGTTACCAGTAAAGGATGAGCTCTGCCAGTTGGTTAACTGTATTCCTATGTAATCAATTCCGTACATTGTCCTACCATGCTCCTAACTGTACATTTTCTCTGTCAACAGTCATAGCCATTTGAACTTTAGTGGTCATTATTTTGAGTAAGTCACATAATGTTGCTAAGTGGCTTTCAAGTCACCCCTGAGCCCAATTTGAAAATATTAAAAATATTAAAAATCCTAAAACTTTATGAGTACCCAATGGAAAACTTTGCACCTGACCTCATGCCACAATGAAAACACAGGTTAACTGCACTCAGCTTGATTATGTATTGATACAATATCAAGTCAATCAAAACTGACAGTGATCCAAATGGTGGCGTCATGAGAACACAGCACATCACAAGTTTTGTTTCTCAACCCAAAATATTGAAAATAATGAACAAAATTACCTTGGGGGACATATAAGGCTTATACAAAACATAAATGAATTTTCATTTAGACTTGGAATCTTATTCCCCAAATACTTGATCAAGTTCATGCACATATTCCCAATTATGAAACACCTAACATGTGATACAATTCTTGTCACAAGTATTTCTTTTTTATTGGCCATTTTTACTTTATTCATTGAAAATAGATTTTTCTCTCATCCCAACCACACTTTTCTCTCCCTCCATTCCTTCCAGCTTCCTGCCCCAACCTCCTATCTGGCTGGGTCTACTCCCCCTCTGACACCCTTCAGAAAAGAGCAGACCTCCTAAAGGCAACAACCAAACAAGACAAAACAAAGCACAATAAAACCATGCAAAAGCCCTCATATGGAGGCTAGACAAGGCAACCCAATGGAAAGAAAAGAGTCCTAAGAGAGCACAAAAGAGTTCAAATTAACACCAGCTCCCACAAAAACACAAAGCAAATAGCCATAACATATATGCAGAGGACTTGGTGCAGACTCCTGCTGCAGACCCTGGTCATGCTACTTCAGTCTCTGTGAGTCCATATGAGCCCTGCTTAGTAAAATCAGTGGTCATGTTCTCCTGGTGTCCTCCATATCCTCTAACTCCTACAGTCTTTCCTCCCCTCTTCCTGGGATTCCCTGAGCTCAGAGAGGAGGGACCTGATGGGGATCTCCAATTTAGACTCCCTTCCTGCATGTTTGGTTGTGAGTCTCTCATTTGCTCCCATCTGCTGCTGGGGGAAGATTCTCTGGTGACAATTGGCAAGGCACCAATCTATGAGTTTAGAGGAATATCATCAGGAATCATTTCTTTCTTTCTTCTTCTTTTTTTTCTTTTTGCCTGTAGGTCTTTGGGTTGAGTTCATGATAACTAATTGTCCCCTCTTCCCCAAATTATCAGTGTTAAGGCATTGCCTTACATATAGGTGGCCTTCAAGTCACACATGAACCCTCAAGTTTTATTATGATAGATGAAAACTATAAAAAGAAAGTTAATCCAACAATATGATTTTATTAACTCACTGAAATAAATCTATAGGTGGGTACTTCTATATTTGGTAATCTGGTAGCTCAGTACAGGATCCTGGTCCCACATCTCTGGGATTCTCCACTTTGCCACGTGGTCAGAAGAAGCTTTCTCCAGTCTTGAACATCATATAACTGTCGATCAGTGTGCAGACAGGATAGACAGAGCAAACCTTCTCCACCAGAAACCTTTTATTATTAAATAAGGAAGATCATATTTCTCAGACAGTTCCAGCATATTTACACTAACATTTTATTGAGAATTTGGCTACGTATTTTAACCTTAAACAAATGACTTAAAAGAAAAAATGACAACACCATTTTTTTTCTGTTTGGTATCCAACAGCTTGTCTGACATTTTGCCTAAATATTCCAAAGGCCTTTGATATTTTAAAACATGAATTTATTATCTTGCAACAGAATCCTCCTGGATTCCTTATTCAATGACTGATCCCTGCATATATTCACTAGCTAAGGTAAAGCGTGTTCTTTACCACCTACGTTAGGCACAAAATAAGAAGATTCTATATCATTAATACTTCTGCATTTCATCCCAATACAACTTTGTCATCCATGCACTATTAGCTCTCTGGGGGCAAGTCATAGCATTTGGTTGGGATATCATCTCTGACTAAATTGAACTCTTACTTTTCTCACATATTTTCCACTTTCCAGGAAGTTTTTTTTTCCCCAAAGGATCATGTCATAGCTTCCTGCACAGAGAGTCTTAAAAATTCATTCCGAACCCAATCTGACATAGGGGGACTTTTTATAAGTTGGCACTGACAATATCTCCAATTTCAATTTTTGTCCTCACTTAACCGTGGGTTCATTAAATTATCTGGAGTTCTCTTGTGTCCTAATTGTTCCTTCTCAATAATAGGTCTCAGACATTCTAGTTTATTTACTGAGACTGCTTCCTCAGATACCCAAGCCAACCTCACTGATCCTCCCCATCTTCCTTGTCAAGGCTTAGTTCTAGAAGTATTCTCTCTTCTCCCTCTCTCTTCTCAGTGCAGCTCATAGGCCAAACCTTTTTGTTCTCATCATTAGAGCACTCTCCATTTTCTGTTGCCATCCTCCTTTCCTCCTCTGTGCTTATTGTGTGGAAGAGTCTCTGAATTAATATATTTCCTGAGACAGAATGAAACACCACAATGAAAAGTATTGTATGCATCTGCTAAAGTTTTAATGAGTATTTGAAATGATCCAACAAAGAAATTTTTGTTTGCACATTGATTTGTATTAAGTGTCTCATAAACATCAGTTTCCTTTTAATTATAATAAAATAACAAATTCAGGATTTTAAGGAAACTCTGAACTATTTAAATAGTATATACACATACTACAGTAAATTGTATTGGAATTACTTTTATAATATTCATACTAGTTTTATATTACAAAACTTGAGTAACTCTAAATTTAATTATAGTGTAAGCTTTATTTTCTTTTCCTGCACTATTATCTTCATTTTTTGCTTAATGGAGTTAATCAGAGTTTTGTATCTTCATAAAAATTACAATCCTACTCAATGAAATGATATGATACTTGACCTGAGGGCTGAGACCTCTGTAATTGTTTCAATATAATGTGGAAGAATTTGAAGAGGAGTTAGTGGAAGATAAAAAGATAGTAATACTATTACTGTAGAGGTTGAGGCAGGAGGGCTGCCATGACAAGTCCAGCCTAAGCTAAGTAGGAAGATGCTATCTCAAAGAAAAACAAGCATGCAAAGATGAAAGGGTAATCCTTAAACATGGTAAAATCTTACTAGCATGGGTTATGCACTAAGGACATTTTTATACATAAATTTACTGGTTTATCGGGTATTCATATGAAATGAAGAATTACTTTGATTTGATAGATTCATTTTCCAAATATAATTTCGCCTTAATGCTTTCAAAAGAAGAGGATTTGGGGGTGAAAAAGTGACTTGGCCATTCTTTCAAAGGACATGGCTTCCATTCTCATCACCCCATGGAAGTTTTCAATCATCTAGGGATCCTATCCTCCCTTTCTGGTCTCCATGGGCAACAGTCATGCAACATGATGTGCAGATATACATGCAGGCAAAACTCCATACACATATTTTCTAATTAACAAAAATCTTAAAGAGGATTCTCATAAATTGATATTTTGTACCTGACAGAGCATATATAAATTAATAGCTTAATATGTTACCTGCAGTATGTTAAACACTTATGCTGCAAGCATAGTAGCTAAGGGTCAAATAAATACTAAAAGCATTTACCACTAAATATAACAGTGAGAATAGCTCGGGAGCCATATGTGGACAGAAAATGCATGCAGAAAAAAACATGCCCAAGCTAAATTAATAATTCATTGTGTGATTGCTAACTTAAAATACATTTGCCATCTTGGCGGATGGTGGTGGTGCACACCTTTAATCCTAGCATGTGGGAAGCATAGGCAGGGGGATCTCTGTCAGTTTCAGGCCACCCTGGTCTACAGAGTGAGTTCCAGGACAGGCTCCAAAGCTACACAGAGAAACTCTGTCTCAGTAAAACCCAAAATATATCTATAGATAGATAGATGTTTACCATCAATTCTGACTCCAAAAAGAATGAATGTCTTAAATTCACTATATAAATTATCATAATTTTCATAATTTAAAACTTTTCTTTTCTGAAGTTTTGAAATATCCACATTAATAATAGTTGTTACTACATCAAATTTCAACTATTTTGTAGATACTGTACTACACTCTTCATTTGGATAGTCTAATTTAATTCTTGAAGCCATCTGGGAAGAATATAGTTTTCATTCTATACATGAATACAAAACTAAGGAACTTTAAGACCAAATTCAAAGATCCTTGTAATTGTGAATAACAAAAGCTCTGGATTAAAAAGATAAAATTAAAGATTTATTCTAGCTGTCCTTTTTTTTCTGGCTACCTTGGGTAGCACAATATTATATTCATTCTTGGAATTATAATTCCTATGTTCAACTCAGTGGATAATTTGAAAGGCTAGGCAGACAAAACTCTATATCATCTCCTCCTTTTTGGTAGTATGTCCCCAGAAGCAATTGTTCCCTTGGAATGAAGGAAGTGTTTAACACAGAGCCATTGATTTTATTGGCTGCCACGCTCTAATGGGCTCTGT
Source organism: Onychomys torridus (assembly GCF_903995425.1). Lineage (NCBI taxonomy): Eukaryota > Metazoa > Chordata > Mammalia > Rodentia > Cricetidae > Onychomys > Onychomys torridus. The sequence continues at coordinate 89,518,012 of NC_050448.1, read as the reverse complement.
ATACCATTTCCATCACAGAAGGCTTTGGATTTCTAGTTCCCTAGCACTGTAAATGATAGGCCCTACATAAAATTGATCTGCTTTTAAATTTTTAAAAATAAGTTTTTGTTTTTTCTTCCAAGTAGTTTCACATTAAATAAGCTTATGATTTTTTTAATTGATTTTACTAAGGGAAAAACATCACAATTGTCTAATTTTTCCTATAAAAACCTTTATCCTTTGAACTTGTCTAAATACTACATCTTGTTTCCTGTGTGTCTGGCTGGTGAATCCTGACTCAGCCTTCCTCTTTCCAGAATTCTCCTAATCTGCTTGCCTGGCCTATACTTCCTGTCTGGCTACTGGCCAATCAGCATTTTATTTATCAACCAATCAGAGCAACACATATTCACAGCATACAGAAAGACATCCCACAGCACTTACCCTGACAAAAAGGAAGGTTTTAAATTTAACATAGTAAAATTACACATCGTAGAACAGTTATCAAACAAGAATTACCATTACAGTGTCTAGTCTATTTGTATTTGGCAAAATTAAAGAAAATATTCTATCTATTCTATATTTGTGAGTCTAAAGTCTCATACCAAATTTATCTTTTATCATGACTTGGGAAAATTATAACTATAACTATTTAGTCTTCAACTACATCAGAGATGCCATCAGGATATAATATTAACTAACTTATCAGGAAGTGCCTTATAAGCAACTTCTAAAAATCTAGAAGGACAGAGACAGCTGTGTCCCTGGACAGTTATCCAAAGTTCCTCTGACAAATTGGGGCATGCATCTTCAGCCCATAGGTCTAGAATCTCTCTCAGTCACTTTTGTGTCCTGTAGAATGTCTGGCAGTCTCCTCTGTGAAGCAGGAATCTGAAGGACCATCTTGTTGTACAAAGTTTCAGTGGTCACCTGCTTATGGGTCGTGCATGTCCAGTTTATGTAACATCCTGTCAAGCAGTCCAGGCAAGAGCAGTTCTTGTCCAAATGGCCATTTTGTGCCAAGAAGATAAACTCCATATAGAGTGTCTTCATTCTCCATCTTTCTCTTAAAATAAATCAGTGCTGCCAGGAGCAGACATGTTTCACTGTCTAGAAAGTCTGAATTTTTAAAACATTTTAAATGCTACAGGTCTTTGAAGTGTTTAAAGATTACCTACCTAATTGAAATATATATATATATATATATATATACCTAGAAAACATCACTAACAAGACTATATGTGTCATTATCATAGATGACTAATTTTAATCTGTATATCTTAATTATTCATTATAATTTTAAATTAGCTGCATATACATAATACCTTAAACAAGAGTAGAAATATACATACAGTAAAACAAAATTAACTTTAAATTTGTATCAACAAACTAGCAAAAGCAAAATCCACCACACAGTATACTGCAAGGTTTGGGGACACATCTGTGTACTGTGGTGGGAATCTGCCATGCTGCCTATCTAAAGCTCGCATGCTGCAAACCTGCCATAGCGTAGCTCACAGCTTTCCTGAGCAACACAGATAGGAAGCTGTTTTTAGCTATGTTTTAGAATCTTTTTTTTTTTTTAAAGCTTTCTCAGGTTTATGTGGATCAATGCCCAACTCTGAGCACCAAGTGTAGCTGGAAGTTTTCCTGTGTCCTGCTCGGTCCTGTAGCTGCTCAGACCCAAGTAAACACACAGAGGTTTATATCACTTATGAAGTGCATGGCCGTGGCCCATAGCTCAATTTTCTTGCTATCTAGCTCTTACAACTAAACTCAGCCCATGTCTATTCATCTATATGTCGACACATGTTCCATGGCTTTACCTGTGTGCCATTACGTGCTGCTCCCTGGACAGTGGGATATTGTCTCCCCTCTCTGTCTTTCTTCTTCCTCTCTCTCTCTTCAATTTCCCACCTAGCTATAACCTGACTTGCCCTAGGCCAAGTGACTTTATTTATCAACCAATCAGAGCAACACATATTCATAGCATGTAGAAAGTCATCCCACAGAAACTATTTATTCTACAAGCATTTTTTGATCCACTCCTATATGCTCACATTCTAGCTAGGGATTACAAAAGGGAATGGTATGATTAAGTCATGATTCTTGCCACCAAGTATACTAACACTATATAAAAATAATCTATAAAACTCAAGTTTTCTAATATATTGTTATAAAAACCAGAAAGCACCTTTTGAGCAGATAATTGACCTAATGACTGTTAGGACTGAAATGAAAATTATTAAAAACCAGAGGCAGGGAAATGCAGCAAAAAAAAAAAAAATCAATTAGTAATGCACACTCTTCATCCCTCATCTTTCATACACTGCCTCTATTCATTATGAAGTCTGTTCATAAAATAAAATACATGCAGGGATTGGGATGCATGTTTATGAACTCTTATGTAAGTTAAATGAAGGTCTTATATCTGTTCTATAAAATACATATTTGAAAAATATAATATACACTATAACTAAATTATAATTCATAAACATCTCTCTAAATAAATTTTGTTGATTCATTTTAGCTACTTTCATGAATACTTTGAAACAAGACATGGAAGTAAAGGTCTAAATAACTGAGTCAAAAGTTACTTTGAGTGAGTTTTTCAGGTTTATGTCAAAGAATTATGATACTTTTGCAGCTGTGAACTGTCCATATTTTTACTCCCTACTTCTTTACTTGCTGCTGGCTCATAAGTACAGGGAAGGTTTTGTCTGTGTATTGTTTGGAGGGGACAAGGCCAAACACTTCTTAGAGAATGCATAAACCTGTTCTGCTTGTTAATCTTAACAGTGATTTTTTTTCAATTTTTATAATAGTAAGAAAATATTTTTCCTCTGATCCTGACCAGCAATGTCCTTCTACACTGATATGCTGGGCATCACTGTGAATCCTGGGAAACAAACCATGAAGAACAAATCACAGCTCCAAGATGAAAGCGAAAACACACACCACCTTATAATTATACACTGTAATATTTGCTTCCTGTAAAGATGGCATGCCTTTCAGTTCACTGGAAATATAGCACAACAAGATTTTAGGTCATTTTATGATGAATTCTAACTTACAGGTGGGAAATAACACAATTATGGTTCATTGTTTTAATAACTATATTTTTTGTTTCTGTTACAGAAACTGACTACCCACTACTTCTAATATTAGACATCTAGCGTCTCAATTTGAATCCTGTCTTTCTGAACCCTAGAAGTCCTGTTGGATAATGTAGTATACTGTCAAAAACTAAGTTTTCTATATACAGACTCGAACAAGATTCAATTTTTCTATTATCTGTGTATCTACATATTTATGTATCCATGTATCTAGTTACATATCCATCATCTATATATGTATATTATCTATCTTTCATGTGTGTATGTATCTATATATCTATTCATCTATACATCTACCTGAATTTGATCTATGTATATCAACATCACCTATATATTCAAATTTATACATTATTGCCCTATCCACTTATCTATCACCCACGTATATGTATTTTATATCAATCATCTGTCTATCACACACACATATATATATATAAGAAACCAGGCTGAGCAAGCCATGGGGAGTAAGCCAGTGAGCAGCACTTCTCCAGAGCCTTTGCATCAGCTCCTGCCTCCAAGGTCCTACCGTGTTTGAGTTCTGTGCTGACCTCCTTTGATAATAAACTGTGACATGCAAGCATATACTAAATAAATGTTTTTCTCCCCAAGTTGCTTTGGTCACGGTGTTTCATCATAGCAATAGAAATCCTGACTAAGATACTGTGCATAGGACAGATAACATGATAAACTATAGTGATCATCATTACTTAAATAATACTATACATGAGATTTTTGTTCTGCTTTATTATTAAGGACATTTTGCTAGGCATATTGGTAGATTACAAGTGTGAGGCCATCACAGGAAGACTACAGGCTACATGGCCACACACCTCTCAAACATAATATCAAAAAACTATCTTCAGACAATCTAATGAAGAAAGAGGCCATTTTCCTCTAGGTATTCAAAGAAAGAGAAATTTATCAACTTACATGCATGTAGTTGATTCAGTACATTGGCTAAGAATAGTTTTGTCTGGAATAGAGGGAGTAGAGCCCTGGTACTTAAGAGTTCTATCTTTATTTCCTTTCTTTCCCAGCTCTACTTCATTCCATATGATAGATGACACTGTCTCTGTTAACTACTGGTGACATGTCTCAAAATATGTCTTTCTCATGGATCTAATTTTCAATTGCAACAAAGAATTACTTGTAATCGCCTATAGGTGGTGGGAGAATTTTGTTTTTCTACAATTACTGTGGACAAGTGGTGAGGTAGTACATGTGTCCACCATGCAACACAAAACCACTCTGGAAGGATACCTGTGATCAGTAACAGGCCAAGTAGAATCATAGTGGCCTTGATTTACACAATACAGTTAGCAGTGGGAAGGCAAAAATATCTCTGAAATAAAAGATTTCAGGTGTCAGAAGAAATAATGAAAACCAAGTAAAGCAAATACTACATCTTATGTTATCTGTGTTTGGGGTTTTTAATTATTTAAATAAAGTTTAAAATACAGTGTCAACATTTTTCACAAAACAATTTCAAATACAATGAGTGCAAAAACTGCTACATAAAATAAAAGTTTCTGTTCATGACATTTATGGAGCACTTTCATGGAATCCTGAATAGCAACTCACACTTTGACCTCTGAAATAGCTTTTGAAATTACCAGTATAGGAAAAGGGGAAAACTAAGAATTTGGTAGCACTTTAGAATCTTCACTTTTCTATTTTAGTTAATTAAACTCAAATTTAGCTCTACTGATAAATTTGTAGCCACAAGCCTTGGTAGCTTCCAGTTTTCTTTTAAATACAGGTGATAAATTATTATTTATACTCCTACTTAATATTTAAAGAGTAAAAATTTGCCTGTCTTCTCACCATTAAGTACACAGATGCTGTTAGAAATATGATCTGTGAAAACTTCATTAGGGGATAAGGACACTAGTTTTCAGAGGGACTTCCTCAAGAAAGGCAAACACAAGGAAGTCATGTAATAATCTCTTCCTACTGAAGAAAGAGGAGCAGGAGGAGAGGAAGAAGGGGACGGAGAAGGGAAGAAAGAGGGAAGAAAGAGAAGGGATACAAAAAGGGAGAGAAAAGATGCTTTAGGTCTCAGCTTTCAAACTTCTTTTGTGTACTCCACAAAAAAAAAATCATTTCCCAATACCATGATTTTTCAATGTCTACTGTTTTAATGAAGACTTGTTATGATCTGGCATCTGGTTGGTATTTAATATAAGAAGACAGATGGAGAAGGAGATGACTTCATAGTTCTCTTTCAATCTGCCATTCTTTTTTATGTTTAATTCCCATTCATTAATCCTTACCTTGGCACATCATTTTGTAACACTATTAGTAGCTGGATTTTACTTCTTCAGCATTTCAGATAATCTAACACAAAGTAATACTTATAAAACTTTTTTGTGCCATATAATTTTTCTTAAAGAAAAATAACCATGTCTCCCAAATGGAATACAATGTTTATTTTATAGGTACATTTAAAAACAAAAGGGTTTCTATAATTTGCCTTGGGCTGGAGAGATAGCTTAGTCAAGAAACTGCTTGTCCTGTAAGCTTGAGGTCCTGAGTTCAAATCACCAGAACTCATGTAAAAGATGGACATGGCAACACTTATTTGTGATCCCAGCCCTGACAGGAAGAGACAGGTAGATTTGTTAAGTCTTGATGGCTAGCAATTCTAGCAAAATTGTGAGCTCTGTGTTCAGAAAGAGACCCTGTCTCAAATATGAGTTGGAGAGTGATTAAGGAAAACACCTGAAGTCAACCTCTGATCTATCCACATTCACACACACACACACACACACACACACACACACACACACACACACAAATACAGACACAGACACAAAACAAGGTGGAAATAGAGACTGAGGAACAAAAGCCTGGTTGTCCTCTGGCCTACTCACAAACTTGTACACACTTGTGCACCTGCACACACACAAGAGATGAAGAGTTTGCATTAAATTTAGTTTAATTTTGAGTAATTTTCCCTGAAAAGATATTTAACAATTTTTCATAATGCTACACAAAGATTGTGGGGCCAATGGCCTTAATGTTCTAACACTGGGAAACAAAGTAAAAAATTTGAGCAATGATAGAAACTTAAATTAGAAATAGAAATATACTTCGTGTGTCTAGAAGAGCTGTTTGTAGCCAAAATAACTATCTACACAAAAATTAATATCAGTCCACACTTGAGTGATGGCAGTAAAAATGCAAAGTACAAGTGCAAAAGTCTTTATAGAAGATAAATGGACATGATTTAGTGGTTGAGCCAAGAGAGAAGGATATATGCAAAGTGTCCTGAAGTTTTGGCTCAAAGAGAATGATAGTCAATACTACAACTAGAATAAAACTCCAAAGAGGTCAGATTGTTGACGTTTCTGTAAGAAGATAATATAGTTCATTTTCAACACATTAAAAGCTCCTGGTCTTGCCCTCTGTTGCTCTGCCACCACACATCTTATACATGGGTCCAGGTGTGTATTTGACTTTGGTGACCCCCTTGATCCTTCATTCTAACCTAGCTTCTCTCCAGTTACAGCAGTGAATCACCAGAATGGAAGTATGAACTTCCCTGGATTCAGTGATTAACTAAGGGAAATCTATAAATCACAGAGAAGCTATATTAAAAATGATATTTTTTTCAGCTGGGCATGGTGATGTGCACCTTTACTCCCATTACCTTCGAAACAGAAGTAGGTAGATTTCTGTAATTTCAAGGCCAACCTGATCTATACAGCAAGTTTGAGGCCAGCCAGTGCTAAATAGAGAGATCTTGTCTCAAACAAAGAAATAAACAAAAAGGACTAAAAGTGAGATTTTCCTCAAAAAGTTAAGAAATAGAGAATTTTATTGACTTCCAGGCAGCTTATGTTATGTGGCTGTTGAGGATCAGGATGATCAAAACAATATAAATACATTAAGACAGACAGACAGATGATAGACAGATTGACATATAGATAGAATAAATGATGGTTTTTCCTAAGAATAAAGTGATCCTAGTTTCTCAAGATACTCTTTGAATCCCTTTCCTATCATTGACATTTTCAGCAGAGGACAAAGCACATATACCTTAAATTCAATAAACTATAAAGAGACTTCTCTCACAGCTAGCAAAACACAATACTTGGTTCACAAAAACAATGCCCATAACTCCCTTATATGTGTAAGGAATATAGTCAAGAACCAAAGTATGTGTCTGAGGCTCTGAATTCTATTAACCTCTCCATGATTTTTCTACATATGCAAACTTATGATAAATCAAACTTACAATCCAGGTACAGTAAGAGTGCAAATCTGGCACAACAGTGAATAATAGTAACAGGAAAATGACAACAGTGTGTTGTAATACAGGATATTTGAAAACATTATTTATGTAATTATTCACTTCATACTTTTATGAATGTACACTCTGAACAACAGAAATTAAAACAAAAAATATAAAAGGATAGGAAATAAGAGCTTTCTGAAAAGTTAAATTTTATCATCTATGGAAAAAATAAATATTTTTGCCCATTTTTAGGACAGTGAACATCTGTTAGGATGTGTCTTTCAGTTTGTCCTCCTAAGTACATGTCATTATCTGTGGGTGTGTGCACGTGTAGATTATATCATTACATATATTTCATAGGGTAGCTTCCTCTGAATCCTTAAGAAAGCTCTTCTTTCACATGTGTTCTCTTTGAAACCCACAAATTACTACTGGAAGAGTAATAGTATATTCCCTCTGGAGTTTCGGTATTCGCAGAGAGCGCAATGTCTTCATTTGTGCCCTGCAGTTTTCTACTAGAAGTCTAGGAAATGAAACCACAAAATCAAGGGCAAAAATCAACGTATCTGAGCAACTGACATCAAAGCACGTATGGTGTGCTTTGCTCAATACAAAATAACACAATACAAGCAAAATCCAAGCTACATTTTAGAGAAAGTGGCTGTTTCTTGTCCTTCCCACAAGCTGATCTATTCTTTTATTTAACAACTTAGTTTTTAATTAATTCTTTTCTGTTTTGCCTAAATAAATTGCTATCTGCAATAAGATATGTATGAAAATGTCATATATACATATATATAATAGATTCAAGAAGACAATATATATAAAGAAAATTTGATACTTAAATATGTACTAAAATTTTATAATTACAATGGAATCATATATGTGTTAATATATTTCCTACTAAATCTGACTCACTTGTTTGTAGAACTGTATTTTGAAAACAAAAGTAACAACAGGAACATAGCTGGATTAATTCTTAATACAACTGTTTTCTTTTCTTCTTTTTAATGTAAAATAATACTTTGTTTAGGGAAATAAGTATGTGGGAGAAATGAGGGTCTGAGTACTTGATAGGGCTCAGATATAGTTTCAGGGTTATAAGAAGTTCAGAATAAATATACTATAATGCCTCCTTATCACAAATTCAAAGTCTAATAATCAGAAGATACATGGGCAAATTGAGCAGAAATTTTAATGGAGATAGAGTATTCCTACTTGGACAAATACATAGTCTTGAAACAGCAAGATAAAAACCAATTACTTTAGTTTGTTCTTCTACTAATGACCATCCTCAACAGTATCTTTACTTAGAGCACCACTTACCATTTGACTGCTTACCCATAACAAAGTTTTCAGTGCTATCTCTATGTCTGTTCTCTTTTCCATGCTGGCCATATAATCTGAATCCTTGTTAGACCCAACTCCAATAAACTCCATCGTGTGGTCATTTCTCTGTCGTGGGTAATTGCTCAGCTAATGACGTTGGCCAGATAGAGGCAGTGCTTCTTGCCTGCATATGTGGCCTCTTGGCTGGGTACATGACCTCTTAAAAGAAAAGAGGGAAGGATCATGCTTTCTTCTTGGTGTGATCAGACACCTGACTGATGGCAAGGTACATTTGGTCCCTGGCAGAACAGAGGATGTCTTCACTCCTTTCTTGGTTCTATGCCTGTGAATGTGCTTCCCTCTTTAATATCTTAATAAATCCCTGATACCCCTTTAGCCGTCTCTTGTGAATTTTTTACATTATTTCTCTTTTGTCAACCTTTTTGTTCATATCCTTATCTAAGCCACCAAGTGTCTCATGTGAGTTGCTGAACCAGATAAGTTTATTCTTATATTATCTTGATCTGGGTATCTGGTTACTTCTTAAGCTGGGGGGAGGACCTTTACATTTTCCATGTAATGTAGTTTTGCAGTCATATATAATGTAGTCTATGGGTTTCTGAAAAAATTCTTTTCAGACTTCAAAGTAAGGACCAGCAGGTGAGACAATTTTTGTCAAGGTTAGGATTCTTGTAAGTTGCGAGGATGATGGATTCAACTAAGAGCAAAACATTAAGACTATGTAGAGAGACCAGGATATGGGACATAGCAAAATGTGAAACATGGGCTAAAGAAAGCCACAGGAAACCAACTCAGGAGAGCTAACTCAAGTGGCCATTTGTATTATAATTCACAAGATGTCTGAACTATATATGGCTCACTCTATCATCACATGAAGCTATGAAGGATTTACTGTTGGTCCTACTAGTTTTTGGTCTTGCATTGATTCAATCTTTCATTGTTACTTTTTCAGTCTATTTTGCGATGAAAATATTACCCAGGCCTATTCCATCTTAAAACTGTACAATTTTCTTTTTGCATTTACAGGTGTTCATACCTAATTGTTTTCCTTTTTAAAAAAATTTATAATTAATTTAATTTTACATATCAACCAGGGATACTCCTGTCCTCCCTCCCCATCCCACCCTCCCCCTATCCACCCCCGAATTTCCACCTCCTCCAGGGCAAGGACACCCCTGGGGATTCAGCTCAGCCTGGTAGATTCAGTCAAGGCAGGTCCAGGCTGAGCAAAGTGTCCCTGCATAGGCCCCAGGCTCCAAACAGCCAGCTCACACACTAAAGACAGGTCCTGGTCCCACTGCCTGGGGGCCTCCCAAACAGTTCAAGCTAATCAACTGTCTCACTTATCCAGAGGGCCTGATCATGTTGGGGGCTCCTCAGCTATTGGTTCACAGTTCATGTACGTCCATTAGTTTGGCTAGTTGTCCCTGTACTTTTTTTCCTTTTGTCTCAAAAACCACTTTGACCTTTTAGACTCTTCTAAAATATATTAGAACTTATAAGACTATGAAGACTTGAAAATAGAATGAATTAATCTTTCACAATGAGACTGACATGATTTTTTGGGGGCCTGAGGGTGAAATTTTGTGACTTATGAAAAATGTATTTGTATGCTGAGTTTACAAGTGACAGACCTATAATAGCTTATTTTGATTGTCAAATCGATTGAAGTCAAAAGTGCTTATGCAATTATAAAAGGACAAATGTAGCTGTGTCAGGACACTTCCTGAGAAAACTAATAGGAGGAGAAGGAGGTCTCAACTTCAACATGGATGACATAACCCCAAAGACTGGGGCCTTAAATTGAATAAAAATGGAGATAACAGCTGGGCGGCGGTGGTGCACACCTTTAATCCCAGCACTCGGAGGCAGAAGCAGGTGGATCTCTGTGAGTTCAAGGCCAGCCTGGGCTACAAAGCAAATTCCAGGAAAGGCACAAAGCTACACAGAGAAATCCTGTCTCTAAAAAACCAAAAAAAAAAAAACAAAACAAAACAAAACAAAAACAAAAACAAAAAAAAAACATGGAGACAACAAAGAGCCTGTGAGTTTAGGCCTTCAGTCTAGATTCCTGAACATGTGTGAGTCGTTGTGACTCATCATGCTGTATTTGTCATAATGTAGTAAGATCTTTAAAACTGTGAGCAAAATTTTTCTTTCTCTTGTGATGTCCTAATTTGATATGTGATGGACAATTTTAATCTTCATAGGATGTAAGTCTGCCTTAAAAGAGATGCAAGAGCCATCAGCTGTCCATGTGAAAAGACAAGAGACGTGCTCACTTAACATCAACTTAGAACTGAGGCTAGAAAGTCAAACTTAGGTCTCCATGATCAAACTTAAGTAGTAGCTAATAATGAAAGGTCCTAGGCTAGTTATGTGGTTCAGTAGATAAAGCTCTTGCTGTACAAGCACAAAGTGACGACCAACATTCAGATCACAGAACCTACTTAAAGCTACAGAAGTAATTCCAGTGCACCTGTAGTGAGACAAGAGACAAATATAAGCCATATCTGAGAATGTGTAGGCCACTGGGGAATGCAATGGTGAACAAGAGACATGCATGTTGTTGTGTGCACATGCCCACATTCACACACACACACACACACACACACACACACACACACACACACACACACAAATATACACCACAGAGAGAGAGAGAGAGAAACTATGAACAAATCCAAATAATCCTTTTTAGTCCTTTTTTCTACAGTGTTTTTTTGTTTTATGCTTATTTTGTTAGTGGGACTAGCCAGGGCCTCAGATTTGGCGCAGATTCAATGATTCAGAAAACCCAATCTTAAACACTTTTGAGAGTCAGAAATCTCAAGTCTCCATTTTACTCTATAAATTGTTGGCCTCTCTGTGTCTTACAGGATTCAAATGATACCCAGACAGCTAAAGCTATTCAAGTCATGACTCTATCCCAAGTCTTTTTCTTATATATTAGCTCCTTCCATGGTCTAAAAAACTTTCAGATTAGAGTGGGGGGGGGAGCACCACTGAGACTAGAGATCACTGAAAATGACAAGGAAGAGCCATGCCTTAAGTAGACTCCTGAAGGGTCAGACATTTGGATGAGCAGAAAGGAAAGATGAAAGCATTCTTAGAGCAGTGTCAGCTGACTCCACAAGTTAATAAACATGCAGTGAGTACAGGGGTCAGGCACCTGCTGTAAGCACTTCAAATCCGTAAATAAGGTAAGATTCTTGATGCAAAGGGATTTAACAAAATACAGACATGAAACAAATTATAATCACAAGACAAACAAAATGAAATAAGCTTTGCAAAGTGTTTGGCAATAAAGTTTGGGGGGGAGACACGAAAAGATAAATGGTAGAAGCAAGATTATACCGAGTAGGGAACATTTAAGGACATTCTAATCAGGGAAACTATTTGAATGTAGCATCATTCTCTGAAAGGATGCTTGGCTCAAAATCAGAAATGAATGTATAAAGTGTAGAAAATAAGAGAGAGCTGTGTATGAAACACAGCATCTTAGCAGAGTTAGGATCAAACACCAGTTAATTTACTCTGAAATGGTGAAACCAAAAAGTGTTCTTCTCACATCCATGTCACCAATTCTCTTTTCTAAACACTCTGATCTTTTTATTGCTGTCATTTTAGTATTTACAGTCACTACACACACGGGGCATCTCTGAGGGAACCCAAGAGCTTACTGATGCTAGCTGACATTTCTTTCTTTTCTCTCTTCCCTTGACTCCAGAGTAATACAAATGTATTCTTAAATGTCTAAGCATCGCAGTTTTAATAGGTTATAAGGAAACTTATTCAACACAATTCCCTACTGACTCCCAACCAAGTGCATCTGAGGTAGTGCAAGTTCTGAGTCTGACAAGAGGGATTTCAGTGCGAGTAATTACAAGCTGCAACATAATTTCCTTAAAACTACACACATGCTGGACAAATACTTATTTGTGGTTATAGAATGGGTAAAGTTGCTATAAAAATAGTATACCTTATAATAGTGCCATATGCCATAATTTACCTTTGCTATATCTGACATGTTATCTCATGTTCCAGACTTAATATTTAGTAACTAACAATTTAATGCACAAATCTGTAACCTGAGCAACAGAATAATTTTAAAAGACAAACCCTTATTTTCCTACATGGAAAAAATATAATGGACCATACAAAATGCCAAAGTATTGTACAGAAGGTAGAAGAGACTTATATTCATAAAAATATACAGTAACTTTTAAATGCCTTACAAAGCAAGGAATTAAATCAATGCAGATACTCAGAAGAGAAATAACATTCTTAAATGGTAACAGATTGCTTTCATACAAGTGAATGCAGGAGATATGGGTGTGATCAGACAGTGTTATATATACATGTGAACTGTCAAAGAACACATTTTATAAAATAAATAACATAAACATACTCCAAACTTAATGTAAACATAGCCTTTAAAAAATAATCAAAACCAGTTAACAAAAATGTAGTAAAAACCCATGTTAATACAGCCATGACTGAGTGTGATGACAGAGTAAACTCAGTCATGTCCAGACTATTTCTTGGGGGAGGGGGCAATTGGCATTGGGAATTTCTGCATGTTCACCATCCAAGGTAAATCTTTCATATAAAAATAACAATTAAAATAAAAATGTCAACAAAAATATTGTTTTAAATTTTAAAAATTCATCAGTTGAGAATGATGAACCTTATATTAAATTAACTTACACTGCTATCACAAAATACCTGAGGGTATATAATATCTGAAGAGGCAGTTATTTTACTTTAAGGACCTGGAGGTTCACTGGCTGTGCATTATCACTTGCTTAGTTCTAGTGAGGGCCCATAACTGGTGACTTCATGACCAGAGTGCCTACGAGAATGACCATATTATTAGGCCAGAAGCTAAACCTAACTCATTGTATGAGGTATCAATCCCTTCTGATGGAGAAGCACCCAGGGACCTAATTACCATACACTAAGATAACCCTTATAAAGGCCCCATTAGCTTTTAACATAGTCACACTGAGAACCAAGCTTCCAATGCATGAGTGTGTTTGGGGAACTGAGTCCTCTAAGAATTCATTTACCTTATTGCACTTTCTTGTTCATATTTCAATATGTTTTGGCAGTTTATTTAAATTCTCTAGACATAAATTAGCTCAGAACAGAAAGTATGGGTCCAACATGTAATCACATTTATGTCAGAATTCTTAAGACTCTCTTAGTGCAATGCTATTTCTGGTTTATATAAAACTTAAAAATTGATACATCTGTTACTTTTGACATTTTCCAAGCTATAATATAATTTAACATATTAAAAGCATACAGATGATATTACTAACCTAGAAATTATGTATCTGTACATATAACATAATCTATTCCCAATGTTTTCCAATCTTCAGTTCTGTCACATTTTGTCATTCTGGTAAAAATTAGGAAAAAAAGCATTTATCTCCTGTACAAAATCTACTATTAGGATGTTATGGTGAATAAAAACATAATGCTCCCTTTTAATTTTTTTATTTTTTAATAAATTCATACTTGAGTGCTATATTTATATCATTTTAACCCTTCCTTCAGTCTCTAAAGAATTCAAATTATTCTTTCATTATGTATCCTCTCTCTCTCTTTAACACACAAACACACACACAAAATATTCTGAATCCATTCAGTATTGTATCACATGCATATATGTTTAGTTCTATTTGGAGTTGAATAACCAATAATGGGCTATTCCTCTCTCAGTAGCTGTTAGTGACCTATAGCTCTTCATTTAAGGATGGAGCCTTATGCAATTTCCTGACCGACATTGACATGCCAACTTGTGTTGTTATTGTTCAGTTTTTTTTTCTGTCCTCCAACTACCAACAGATCTCCCTAACATATGTTGCCCTCTTAACTTCAAACTTCAATCCCTCTTTTCTTTTTATAACCCACTAGATCCAATTAGTAATGTCCGTATGTGTTTGGATATAGGACCACCTGCTGGGATATGGTAACCTACCAGAGACCACACTCACCACCCTGCAAAAAACTGGCTCTTTCTCATCTATTAGCCTTCAAACACCAATAGTCTTCCAGATAGAGGTGGGAATTCATGAACCCTTCACTGATCTATGCTGTAGTTTTGACTGGGTTGATTTTGCGCAGGTCTTGTTTAGGCAGCTACAGTTGTTGTGAATTCATGAGTACAACAGCCATGTTATATCCAGAATATACTGTTTCATAGAAGTCTTGTCTGAACGCTGACTCATACAATCTTTCTGTGCTCTTTTTTGGAATATTCCTTGAGCAAGAAAAAAAATCATAGTAGCCTTTTCTGTAAGACTTGTGGTTTCCCCATTCACGGGTTCTTAACCAATTTTATGGTACCAGGCATGATTTCTCTCCTGTAGAGTTATAGTTAAACACAATTAGAAAGCAGTTGCTTTCCCTGTAAACTTCATGCCACTATTGTATTGTTCCAATGTGCACAACTTGGCAGACCATTTATTATTGAAGCTCACAGGATTCATCTGGGTAAGACTACTGATGTATTTTATTTTATAGCAGGCTGTGCACTACCTTTTCTGGATTGGGAAAGTCAGCAATTAGAAATAAAGCTTCCAGACCCTGATTTCTACATATCCTGTGATCTCAGTCTGTGGTGTTGTCAGAAAGAAGGTCTTGCCATCAAATTTTGGTGGGTCAATAACAATATCTAGTATTGTTCTGGGAGGGTCTGTAGGAACTCCTCAACAAATAACTTGCAGGAGGTACACCATAGCTGGCTCCAGGCTTTTTATTCCATGATTTATGGAGCCTTGGTTTTCTCTATTTTTGAAGTATTTTTTTTAAGATTTATTTATTTATTATGCATACAGCATATTTGACTGCAAACCAGAAGAGGACACCAGATCTCATTACAGATGGTCGTGAGCCATCATGTGGTTGCTGGGAATTGAACTCAGGACCTCTAGCAGGCGGTGCTCTTAACCACTGAGCCATCTCTCCAGCCCCTTGAAATTTTAATATATTTACATCATTTCTCCCTTCCTTTTCCCCCTACAAACCCACTCATACAACCATACTTGTTCTTTTCAAATTCATAGCCTCTGTTTTCAATAATTGCTATTACAGGCATATAAGTAAATATATATTATTTATAATTTTAATTTTTTATGAAAATAGATCTTCATGCAGTACATTCTGATCATATTTCCTCTCCCACAGTTCTACTCAGATCTTTTGCACCTGTGTATACATCCAAATCCATACCATTTCTTTTTCTCCCTCATTAAAAAAGTTACAACTGAAAAATAAAAAAACAGGAAAAAAAAAGAGCCAAAAGAAAATCACAACAAACACAAACAGATACAGATGCAGAAACACATACACACACACACAGAAACTCCATAAAAACACAAAATTGGAAACTATAACAATAAGTAAAAGACCTGTAATGGGTGGGTAGTGCTCAAAAAAAGCACTGAGACAAAAATCTGCCAAAACTACCATTGAGTTCATTTTGTGTTGGCCATCTATTGTTGGACATGGAACCTGTCCTTAAGTGGAGTTTGTATGTGGAGAAAACTAATTTTCTCTTTGCAGAAGCCATGGTCAGTGGGAGACAACTCTTGCTTGGAAGTGGGAGTTTGTGCTCACTTCCTTTCTCAGAACCAGGAGCCTGTCTAGCTTAGATGTGTGTGTACAAGCCCTGTGTATGCTGCCTAAGTTTCAGTGTGTTCATGGGTGTCATTCCTGATGTGTGTAGAAGGTCTTGTTACCTTTATGTCTTCTATACTCACCAGATCTTAAAGTCTTTCTACTTCCTCATCTGCAAAGTTCCCTGAGCATTCAGAGGAAGAGTATGAGGAAGACATCCAGTTAGGACTGAGTGTTGCAAAGTCTCTTGGTCTATATTTATTTATAGCTGTAGGTCTCCATTTGGTCCTATCTATTATAGGAGGAAGCTTTGTTGATGATAGCTAAGTAAGACAATGATTTATGAGACCACAAAATATCATTAGGAGTCATTTTATTACTATGTTTCTTTAGCAGAACAGTAGTATTTGGTTATCCCTTAGTTCCCTGGCCTACATGTTCTCAAGTTCTTGGCAACCAAAGCATGTCAGCCCTAGGTTCCTACTGTGGGGTGGTCTTTCTGTATACTGTGAATATGTGCTACTACCATTGGTTAATAAATAATCTGCTATGGCCTATGGCAAGACATGACATAGCCAGGTGGGAAATCCAGGAGAGATACAGGAATGAGAAAGGCAGGGTAGGAGCAGATGTTGCAAACCACAACCAGGAGAAGCAACATGTGAGAGAACAGGTAATGCCATGAAGCCACATGGCAAAATATAGAATAATAGGAATGGGTTGGGCTAAGTTATAAGAGTTAGTTAGTAATAAGCCTAAGCCATAGGCCATATAGTTTATAATTAATATTAAAACTCTGAGTGATTATTTTATGGCTACAGGAACCATGGGTGGGAGAGATTTGCCCCAGACCACAGGGCCCAGGTGGGACCAGGGAAACTTCAGGCTACAGGTTTCCATGGAATAGGCTTTGTATCCAGTCTGACAGTGATTGGTTACTCCCAAACCTTGTGTACCACTATTACACCAGTACACTTGTAGGTAAGTTGTCACTGTAGATCAGAGGTTTTGTATCTGGGTTGGTATTTACCTTTCTCATCTGGTATCATGAAGAGTACCTCCCAGTACCACAAATACTGATCAATAGGGATAAAGGTTCTATGTAAACACCAGCTGGATTTCTCACTGTTCAATGTATTACATAAGTGTTATCTTCAGCAATAGGCCCTTACTGTCAGTTGGTGAAGAAGACCCAATAGTCTTAGTAATAGCCTGGGTAGTTTGGGGGTTTCTATGGGTCTTCTTTTACTACCAACTCATTTAGATGTAATTCATTTCTAATACTGGTAGTGAGAGATATTTAGTTGTGGCTTTATCTCCCCCTTTATTTGGTGATTCCATTTAGATTTCTTTCATATATGTATATGTTTTAAGAAGCTTTTACTATAGTAGGTCTTCATCTTACCCCTCAAATAGTTCTTACTTTTAGCTTTTCCTCCCAATATTTATTCCTGTACCCTCCTTCTGTCTCCCTTCTATTTAATTTTCCTGTTCCAGTCCATCCTATATCCATCATTAACTATATATTCTATTTCTCCTTATTCAAGAGATTCTTCCCTATCCCATTGTCCCTTACTCTCTCTATATGTAATGGCCATGGTTTACAGATTTTACCCTGCTTTAATTACAACCTGCTCATTCTGTATCAGGTTACTTGTATGTATGTTTTTGAAGGCTATTTATTTGGTATTGGATAACCTATTAGTGTTATCCCTGGGGAATACTAGGAAATTTATCCCATCTTCAGTATTCCTCAGTTGCCTGCAGTTCTTTGTGTTGAGTTGAGGCCTCATTGGCTTTTCTGTATCCACTTGGCATGCCTACTGTTATTGCCTTTGTTCAGCTCATATCTAGGAAGTCATGTTAGTGAGACTTTATGGATGTAGCTTTTGATATTACTAGCAGACACAGTCTCACAGCAAGCTTCCTGATGCTCTGGTTCTTATAGTCTTTCTGCCCCATCTTCTACAATGTTCCTGGAGCCTTAAGTGTGGGAGTTGTTTTGTAAATGTATCTATTGTTATTGGGCTCCACTACTCTGCATTTTGGTTAGCTGTGATCTTCAGCGGTGTTGCAAACAGAAGTTTCCTTGATGAGTGTCACTCAAGAGCTCCCAAACATTATAGCATGTTGCTATTGTCTTTAGTTGACCCTCAGAGGTAGAAGGTAAGTTCCTACTACTGCAGACACCATGTACTTTAGGCGCAGGACCCAGAGGCTCCTGAGCTGGAACTGACCTGAATGCCTCCTCTCTGAAGACTAGCTTTAAAGAAACTGAAGATACAAGGCAAGCTTCCTAAGAAGGGAAGCATCCAACAATCTCATTCATCTATGATGCTAATGGACCACTAAAATATATAGTATGGAAAATAATCCTACAGGTGCAGTTGTGGCATGTGTATCTTGATGATAACTAACAACTCCCTAATTGGACTTAAGATTCATTCAACAAGAAGGAAATTATAATTATTACAGGAAACCTAGTCAACTTCTCAGAGCTGGGTAAGTCATGTATCTTGAAGGAGAACCTACAACAATCACTTCATAGAGTCTTTCTAAATTTTTTTAATCAAGAAAATTTTTTATTCATTTTATATACCAACCATAGATCCCTCTCTCATCCCTCCTCCTGCTCTGCATCCCAGACTTTTCCCCCTGACCCATTCTCCATCCCTCCCTCCAAAAGGGTAAGGGGTCCCATAAGGAGTGAGCAAAGCCTGGAACATTCAATTGAAGCAAGCCTCCCCCCTCCCACACCCACCCTCACCCTCCACATCAAAGCCATACAAGGCATCAGACCATAGATAATGGGCTCCAGAAAGCCAGCTCATGCACCAGGGATAGATGCTGATCCCCCTGCAAGGGGCCCCTCAAACAGAACCAGCTACACAAGAGAAAAAATAACTGTATGGGGAGACCACTGAAAAATATTATAAAATAAAAAGAGTTTTGATATGTTTCCAACTATATCCACCTAATATTCATACACAGGGCAATTGTTATACCCAAAATTGTTCTTGCTCACTGGCATAGCATCATTCACAACCCATCCCCATCTGTTAGGACCCTGGCAATCCTTCAAATGCTATCTCAATGGTGCTTTATTTTTTCCCTTTCATCTTCAAACATATGGAATCTCCTTGGGCTTTCTTCCACCATTTCTGTACCTGTTTTACATAATTTTATATTCTTTTGTGCATTTGTCCCATTTAAAATACTTAAATCTTGAGCTTTTATTTTTTTGCGATATTTTTATTTCTGGAACTAAGTATTTACATAAACATTAGTCATTTGCCAGATGAATAAATTTAAATTAAAAAATTGCCAAGCAGTTCTCATAATTTTAAAAAAGAAGTATTAATGTATTGCCCTTGTTTGGGGAGAGGAATATGAAGAATGAGCCCAGAACATATATTCTGCTACTGAACTAGACCCCTATTTCCTGCTCTCAGTTTGTTAACAATGGTTTAAATTATGTAACAGTGCTCTAATAATAGCACAAATTAAACTACTCCTATAATGACCAAAAAAGTTGCAATAAAATTGAGAATCTAAGTAGTTTTATTTGGATAATTTATTATAATTTCTCATCACATCCATGAAGAAAAGTCATTTTAAATTTTACTTTTAAGCTGCACATACAAGCATATAATAGTCTTTGAGATGACATAATAGCCATAAACTTGATCACATATCACTAATTATGGGTTCTTTTTTGGTCAGCAACTCTTTAGAAAAACAACCAATACAGATTTTAGTTATTAAAATTGAAGAATATATCCATGTTAATAAAATTTATTTAATGACAAGAATAATTTCTTCTTTATTTGATTCATGTTTATTTTTAAACAAGACAGGATATTACAGTTACCATTCATGGAATTAACATTAATTCATAAAAAAACTCACAAAATCAATAGCAATGGACAAAAACAGCACACAAATAGTACTTACTGCATGTGAAATACTCATCCAAGACATGTTTTACACATGCTAACATATTAGACTTCACTGAGACACTGAAGCAGCCAATATTGTTAATACTTTCCTTTGTAGTTGAGAAAGCTGGAGCATACCCTGGCTAAGTCTTTCCTTATGCTGAGTTTCAACATTAGGTCTAGAATCAAGTGATCAAAATCCATGCCTTAAGAATCCATGCCACATGGAATAGTTGTCCTCTTTGCTCCTAATTTGATCATTCTTCACATGAGCAAACTAAGGCTTGGCAGGCAGAACCATAATTGGAAGTCATCTGTTCTATTTAATAGATCTTGCTTTGTTTTGGGCATGTTTTGATCTTACTGGCCTTTTTTTTTATATTATGATTTACAATTTTGTGTTTTTATTGGAATGTGTTTGTTTGTGGGCATGTGTGTGCATGATGTTTATGTTTCTTGTTCTTTTTATTTTTGTTTTATTCTGGTTTGTTTTCTAAAGAGCAAGAGATAGTAATGGCATAGAGTAAGTGGGCAGGGTCTTAAAGATAGGAGAGAAGAAACTGATCAGACTATACTGTCTGAAAATTTTTTTCAATAATGTTTATACATACCAAAAAATGAAATAAAATGTATATACTTCAAACAAAAATAATAAATAAATAGTCATTGCTCCACAGACTGAACACTGAATGTAAAACAAACTAGTGGATCAAGCTCTCCACATTATTGTTTTTAAATACTACATTAAGATAAGAAGTTGTTGAAGAGATGGCTCAATGTTTAAGAGCACTGGCTGTTCTTCCAGAGGACCTGGGTTCAATGTATAGCATCCATATGGCAGTTCACAACTGTTTGTAACTCCATTCTCAGGGGGATCTGACATTCTTACACAGGCATACATGCAGACAAAACATCAATGAACATAAAATGAAAAATAAATAAACCATTTTTTTAAAAAAAGACAATGAAGGGATGAACATGTAACTCATATGGGCTTTCCTATCACACAAAGTCCTGAGTTCAAATGCTCACCACAATATATACTTGTGGGCATGGTGATGCATGCCTACAATTCCAGAACTCACTTAGGAGGTTGAATCAAAAGGGTCAGAAGTTTAAGGCCATTCTGGGATGCATAGAAAATGTGAAGCCATGTTGGGCCATATGCAATCCTGTTTCAAAACATAAAATAAGAAAGGGATGGAGGGAGTGAGAGAAGTACAGAAAGCCATACAATAGTTCTTTAACTCTGTTTATATTTTGTATATTCGGCACATCCATGTCATAGTTACATGCTTCTGTTTGTCATTAGAAACCTGAAGCAATTAAAATTAATCACTTCTTTTTAAAAGGATTTTCATATAAATTAATGAGAAACATATTTTCAAACATATATTTGATTATTCTTTACGTAACGTTCCTGCATTTTGATATACTATATGAATATAAGTATACTCACAAGTTGCTTAAAGTTCTTTATGACTTTCTTCAAATGGAATATTATTTACTATTCTGCTTGGTGTTAGATGTTTTGCTGTGCAAATGGGCAGTTTCCATGTTCAACTTCAATGGATTCCTTCTGATGCCTCAAAATAAATCAAATTATACAGCAAGCAGGGATATCACTAAGGTCTATGTAAATAAAAATATAAAAAATTAAATGTAACCTGTCATTTGCCTTGTGACTATTCAGAGTAAAACCATTCATGTTGTTCCAAATAAAATGCTTAAAAAATCAGAACTCTTTGCTGAGCAGTGGGTAACTAAGAATGAACACTTCAACAGGGAGAGAAAAGGCCCTTTGAAGACCTGTTCAGTCCCATTTCCCAGGATTCCTCTTTGCTTCACCATGTCCCAGACCCACCAAGAGTGTCGGCAGGACTTTCTTTCATCGGTCTGTGAGCCACTGAGAGTGACTTCAAAGTAGATTGTCACAACAGTGCTCAGTAGTCTGTAAATATATACAGAATAATATGGAAGCTGCTCGGTGTGGGGTTCAAAGCGGCTTTCAAGCAGGGAAGGTCAAAGGAAGAACATCTCAAAGCATTTTTGTTCTCTGTTTCTCCCTAGTCCTAGGATTTTTCAAGGAGCTGATTTTGAGAATTGTGGACCCTTCCTTCTGTAACTTTATCCTCCTCTCCCCTCAACTTCTAGCTGGCCACTACAGAATCTCGAAATCCCCTTTTCATCTCACTCAGAAGTTTTGCAGTAATACACTAATGAGGGACTGCAGGGATGTCTGAATTATTAAGAGTTCTTGCTGCCCTTCCAGAGGACCAAGGTTTGATTCCCAACCTGCACATAGTGGCTCACGACCATGAGAACATCAGTTCCAGGGGATCTTACATCCTCTTTTGACTTACATGGGCACCAGCATGCATGTGATGCACATACATGCATGTAGGCAATACACTCACACATACAATAAAAATTCTAATTATGATGATGATGACAACATAATAATGGATTTTCCAGCTTCCAGTGTTCCTCCATACATTTTTCAGAACAGAAACCAACATAAAAAGTAGAGGAAGTACATTTTTTTAAACAGTTAAATCCATTACACAAAGGACATAGGGAATAAATGTTTTTTACTTTAAATAAAAGAGAAGTAAGAAAAGAAAGAAAGGGAAGGGAAAGAAGGAAAAACAGAGGGGGGAAATAAACAATGTCAACCGAGATTAATGTGACATAAATATGTATTTCTTATTAAATTTGTTACAATATGTTCATCTGTCTTCATTTCTCCATTCCCTCTCTGTCCCTCTCTGTGGTAATATTTTAATTGTGCTGAAATGTGATTTTATTTCTATGTTAATGTGTGGTGGGTATTGTGTTCCCTAAAATATTGTGTGTTCCCCGAAATAAACATATCTGGGGTCAGAGAACAGACAGCCACTAGAACAGAGCCAGAGATGGTGGCTAGAAAATGGGAAGAGTAAGCCATAACAAAAGTTGGGCGGTGGTGGTACACACCTTTAATCCCAGCACTTGGGAGACAGAGCTAGCCAGATCTCTTGAGTTCAAGGCCTCTTTAGAAACGGCTAAGCATGGTGACCCACGCCTTTAACCCCAGGGAGTGGGGGCAGAAAGAAAAAGGTATATAAGGCGTGAGGACCAGGAACTAAGGGAAAAAAAAGCATGTAGTGAGTAAAGCATTCGGCTGGTTAAGCATTCAGGCTTTCGAGCACAGTTCAGCCGAGAGCCATTGGGATGAGGATTCAGAAGCTTGCAGCCTGAGGAAACAGAATCACCTGAGGAACTAGCAAGGTGAGATAGCTGTGGCTTGTTCTGCTTCTCTGATCTTCCAGCATTCACCCCAATAACTGGCCTCGGGTTTGATTTTATTAATAAGACTCTTTAAGATTCATACTACATTAATGAATAAAGTTTGCCTGGAGATCAGAGGTCATTGTGAGCCAGGGACAGCAGTCAGGTGGTGGTAGCACACACCCTTAATCTGACCACATGTCAGGCAGAGTCTCTGTGTGGTCAAGGACACATGAACCTTTAATCCTAGTACCAATCAACCATAGACACCAGGAGGTCTGTATAGACAGGCAGTGACAAGGAAGACATGTGGCTAGGCTTAGAGCCAATGAGAAAGCAGAACAGGAAAGCAATAAAAACACAAATCAGATATTAGAAGCTCTCTCTCTCTCTCTCTCTCTCTCTCTCTCTCTCTCTGTCTGTCTCTCTCTCTCTGGAAGCTACTGTTGGTGGTAAGTTAAAGCTAGGTGGCTCTTGCTCTGATCTCTTTGGCTTTAACTCTGTATTTGGCCCTGTGTTTCTTATTTAAAATAAGACTGTTTAGAAATTCATCTACACCTCTCCTTCTTGCTCTCTTTTCTGTTCTTGTTTATTCTTATCAAACAATAATAGTTTTTTCCTCTACTATGCTACCAGCAGAAATACTGCATGTACCACACGAGCTCACAAGGTATAAGCTACCATTCAAATCAGCCTAACTCCAAACCATAGAGAGACATAAAAATAGAAATAGGAAATTATTTTAATGTCAATTTTGACAAAAGCCTGATCATAGCCATAACTGAAACACATTAAAGAAAGTAAGATAATATTAAAACCTTATAACAATGAAAATTATCATGGAAAAAGAAAAAGAAAGATTATTGTACCATGGACTGTAATAAGATGTCAGAATGACATTTGGTCATAATATAAATGATATTTTTATCAGTCAAGTTCAGTTATCAGCAATCCATGAATATCATGAAGGTTGGCAACTTTTTACACATGCTAACAAGGCCTACGCTGTCTCATGATAAAAAATGTCATGTGTAAGCAATTGTCTGTTGTAACTCATCTCCCCTGCCCTTGGAGTCTCCCTGACACAGCAGTCTAGCAGGGGAGATCGACAACAGGTAGATACCTACAGATGTGTAAGGAGATTGAGGGAAATCGAGGCAAGTGGGAGAGGAAAAGTTTGGAGAGGTGGGAAGGAGAAAGGATTAAAAAAATAAAGACAAAATAAAGTTTTAAAATGATCAATTCAAAGGACAAAAACCTGTATAACTTGAGTCCTTGATCATAGTAAAAATGGAGAGGGTTTTCTTCAAATATGAGAACATTAATAAGACAGCAGTAAAGCTTTAAACTAAGCTTAAGGCTTTTTGAGCACCAGCCCCATACAGTTGCCCAGGCATCGTCTACACAGCAGGCAGTGTGTGCTGTACAGACATTTGTTCACAATCCCATTTATGTTCACAAGTTACACTGCAGAAACTAACCTTGCATATCTCATTCTCTATCTTGGTCCCCAGTGAGAGAGAAGGTAATAATTCTAGTGGATCACTCTCTGGGTGTTTATGGCCACCTCATAGAAGAGCCAGAGAAAATGCTCATAATCACAATAAATTGAATGAAACTGTTAATATACATTATGTACATTTTGTGTGTACATATAGTATAATAAGTTCTTGGTAGCAAATTACCGTATCAGAAATGCAGAGTAATATAAAAATATCAGCACATGTTTTAAATGGTATTTTTATTTATGGTCTCTACCTTGATTTTCCTACCCCAAAAATGTAATTATAGAAATAATATGTATTACTTTTTAAGAGAAATAAAAATATTGAGACCATGCTCTTCCCATATTTTTAGTAAGATGTCCTTCATCAATGACATCACTGGTATTCAGTCTCTCTGAACTTCAAAAATATTCACCAACCGGTAGCACAAAGTGTGTTCTGCTTCCTATCATGATTATGTTTGCAGATGAAAATCCCTGGATTCTACAAAACTTGTCTTAAGCATCCTCACAATATTCACAGAATTCCTAAAAAGTTGCTTTTAGCATGTTAATACTTCAATAAACAAACCAATGAAACCTTGGTTTTGAATGTGCTTTCTTGTAATCGAGACCAAGGAGAGTAAATATAGTTGTCATTTCATAGTTAGGCTATTGGTGAATACTATTGTGGTTGAGATGTAATAATGAATGGTCACTTCAGTTAAAGTACATTTCTAAAACTGCTAAACTAAGAACAAAGCATTGCATTTATTTTAATCTCTTCTCAAGCCCTTTCTTTTTAATTACTTCTGCACTAAGAGAAAACACAGCATATGTTCTGCAATCACGGTCACTTATGAAGAGGATTTTGTGAAGAAAAAAGACATTAATAACAAACATTATTAGCATTTACTTGTATTTTACACATGTGTCCCTTACATAATTATTTTAATATTTTCTTTTACATTATTTTAATTCTCTTACCTGAAATATAAGTGATTGGTGTTAAATTTAAAAGCAATCATAATAAAGAAAACAGCAAATGTATAACAATCTTTGTGTATACATTAATGGATATATTCAGGGATATATTGATACACATTCATTGTGGTGATATTGTGTTCCTCAAAATATTGTGCACCCTAATAAACTTACCTGGGGTCAGAGAACAGAACAGCTGCTAGATATAGAGGCCAGAAAATGGTGGCACACATGCTTTTAATCCTAGCATTCCAGAGGCAGAAATCAATCAGGATCTCTGTGAGTTCAAGGCCACACTGGAAACAGCCAGACATGGTGACTGTCACCTTTAATCCCAGGAAGTGATGGCAGAAAGCAGAAATGTATGTAAGGCATGAGGACCAGGAACTACAGCAGGTTAAGCTTTTAGGCTTTTGAGCAGCAGTTCAGCTGAGATTCATTCATTCTGGATGAGGACTGAGAGGCATCCAGTCTGAGGAAACAGGATCAGCTGATGAATTGGCAAGATGAGGTGGCTATGGCTTGTTCTGCTTTTCTGATCTTCCAGCATTCACCCCAATACCTGGCTTCAGGTTTGATTTTATTAATAAGACCTTTTAAGATTCGTGCTACACATTCATATTCTCATGATTCATTTGGTAGATTAAGATTTATTTTAATTTTTGCATTGTGTGTTTGCCTAGATGTATGTACATGCACCAAGTTTGAACCTGGTGCCCATGATTATGTGTACTTATAAATCACCATGTGGATGCTGAGAATCAGCTTGTGTCCACTGGAAAAAAAACATGACAAGTTCTTCTAACCTCTGAGCCATCACTCATCCTTATACAAACCAAAAAAAATAAAATAAAATAATAATCAAGACAGTCATCTCATCATAAGCTACATTTGCAGTGCGATCCTAATTAGTCTTAATCAATAAAAACCCAGAGTCAGATATTGAGGACGAAAGCTGAAAGATCAGAGAAGCAGCACAGCCATAGTCACTTCTTACCTCTCTGGATGCTCAGACCAAACATGGGGATCCCATTTCTATGAATCCTCAGACTGAATGGGCAGACGAGATCCTGTCTCCACCCACCTTATATTCATATCTCCACCTTCCTAGTGCTGGGATTAAAGTCATGTACCACCACCACCCAGCTCTGTTTCTCTATTACACTGGTTCAGTCTCCTGATCTTCCTGTTTACTCCTCCCAAGTGCTGGGATTAAAGGTGTGTGCCACCACTGCCTGGCCTCTATGACTAACTAGTGGCTAGCTCTGCCTTCTGATCTCCAGGCAAGCTTTATTTGTCATAACACAAACAAAATATTATACAACATATATTTGAATTATATATATATATATATATATATATATATATATATATATATATATGGCTCTGTGTGTGTAGGTGTGTGTGTCTGTGTGTGTGCATGCACGCCAGCCCATGCGTGCACATGTGTACATGTTCGTTGCACTTTATCTGTGAAGCCAGGCTCTAATTCTTCAGTAACATTTTGTATTCCATTTCCCACTATTCAACTCTTGTTACATACATATTTTAGCATGGTATTGCAGTCTTATGTGAATTGACAAAATCAACTGTGTCTATTGACTAAAAATATACGTGCTGGGAAGTTCCCTAAAATCAGTTTAATTACTATAAAACTGTTCTAAATAGAACCATCAAGTTTAACCATATTTCAGAAGAGTAATTTGATGGTTTTTATTGGCAGGAGGAAACAGTGCTTTATAGTGAAAATAAATAGCTTAATGACAAAAGTGATACCTCAGTGTTGTAGGTACTGGAAGAAAATCACTTCTGTGTTGTCGTATAAATCAGATTAATTGTTATGTTCCTTATATGTAAATAATTATATATAATAACAGTATATATTATATGTAACACATCATACATTATAAATATGCAATATATAATAGAATACATAAATAATATATGGATATACTTCTATATTACATATAATATATGCCAATAAATGTATATATTTTGTGTATTAAATAATACTGGTATATATAAATGTATAATTTAGAAATGATTTATATAATACAAATTTTTTTCCAAGCAGCCAAGATTTTTATAGTTTTCATTGGATAACTTTTCTGCTAACAAGCTATACCAAACTAATCATTTCATACACTTTCTCCTGAACTCTAATCAACACCCTCTCTCACCATAGTGAATCTTCTAACACAACTATTACAGATGAGTGTGGGGGCTATTGTGTTTGTTCCGTACATTGCACTATATCACTTTATGCTCCAAAACTGAACTGTGACATTGGATTCATCTCACTGTATTGAATTGTTTCTTACTCTGAATTTTTTTGACTATGAAAACTTACTTGCATTCAGAGTCCTCATTTTGTTAGCCTGACCTGTCATTTTGCTTTAAGTATTGACATTGGAAGGAAATATGAGATTCAAGGAGCAAAATTTCCCTTGAATAACCACATAATGTATTACAAATTTATATACATATGAGCAATATGGAACTACTCTCTGAGGGTTTACTGTATTATGAATTACAAAAGAGGGTGATGAGTATTCAGGTGGGTTCTTTTTTCATATATCTTTTTTTTCTTTTTTTTAATTTTTTTTCTTTATTATTATGTGTTTTAAATTTTATACATCAGCCATGGATTCCCCTGTCCTCCCCGCTCCTGCCCACACCCCCACCTTCCCCCCAGTCCCTCCCCTCCATTCCCATGTCCTCCAGGATCAAGACACCCCTGGGGATTCATTTAAACCTGGTGGATTCAGTACAGGCAGGTCCTATCGCCTCCTTCCAGACTGAGCAAAGTGTCCCTGTGTAAGCCCAAGGTTTCAAACAGCCAGCTCATGCACTAAGGACAGATCCTGGTCCCACAGACTGGGTGCCTCCCAAACAGATCAAGCTATTCAGTTGTCTCACTTATCCAGAGGGCCTGATCCAGCTAGGGGCTCCACAGCCTTTGGTTCATAATTCATGTGCTTCCATTCGTTTGGCTATTTGTCCCTGTGCTTTTTGCAATCTTGGATTCAACAATTCACGCTCTTGCAGTCCCTCCTCTTTCTCGATGATTGGACACCTGGAGCTCCATCTGGGGCCTGGCTGAGGATCTCTGCATCCACTTTCATCAGTTATTGGATGAGAGTTCCAACACGACTGTTAGGGTGTTTAGTCATCTGATCACCAGACTAGGTCAGATCAGGCTTTCTCTAGATCATTGCCAGCAGAATACAGAGCATATATCATTGTGGATTTCTGGGGACCTCTCGAGCACTCTGCCTATTCCTGTTCTCATGTGGTCTTCATTTATCATAGTCTGTTATTCCACACTCTCCCTTTCTGTTCTTGATACAGCTGGGATCTCCTGCTCCCCTAAGCTTTTTTTTCCTCAAATCTTGCCCTTCATTACTCCCACTGTCGTCCAGGTTGTTCATGTAGATCTCATCCATTTCTCTGTCATTGGGTGATCCTTGTGTCTTTCCTAGGGTCCCATTTTCTAGGTAGCCTTCCTGGAGTTGTGTAGCAGTCTAGTCATCTTTGTTTTACATCTTGTATCCTCCTATGAGTGAGTACATACCATGTTTGTCCTTCTGAGTCTGGGTTACCTCATTCAGGATGATTTTTTCTAGATCCATCCATTTGCCTGAAAACCTCATGATGTCATTGTTTTTCTCTGCTGAGTAGTACTCCATTGTGTATATGTACCATGTTTTCTTTATCCATTCTTCAGTTGAAGGGCATCTAGGTTGTTTCCAGGTTCTGGCTATTACAAACAAAGCTGATACGAACATAGCTGAGCAAATGCCCTTGTGGTATGATTGAGCATTCCTTGGGTATATACCCAAGAGTGCTATAGCTGGGTCTTGGGGGAGATGGATTCCCAATTTTCTAAGGAAGCGACATATTGATTTCCAAAGTGGCTGTACAAGCTTGCATTCCCACCAGCAGTGGAGGAGAGTTCCCCTTGCTCCACATCCTTTCCAGCATAAGCTGTCTTCTGTGTTTTTGATCTTAGCCATTCTGACAGGTGTAAGGTGGTATCTCAGAGTCATTTTGATTTGCATTTCCCAGATAATTAGAGATGTTGAGCAATTCCTTAAATGTCTTTCAGCCATTTGAACTTCCTCTGTGGAGAATTCTCTGTTTAGTTCTATAGTCCATTTCTTAATTGGACTGTTGGGCATTTTGATGTCTAATTTCTTGAGTTCTTTATATATTCTGGATATCAGCCCTCTGTCAGATGTGGGGTTGGTGAAGACCTTTTCCCATTCTGTAGGCTGTGGCTTTGTCTTGTTGACTTTGTCCTTTGCTCTACAAAAGCTTCTCAGTTTCCACAGGTCCCATTGATTGGTGAGACTATTTCCTTCCCTGTGAATATTTGCTAGACTAAGATCTTTGAGGAAAACTTTGCTGTTGCTTGTAACAGATAGTTCTACAAGTGAGATTAGTGAACTGATGAAAAAAAGACTTAGAAAAAGTAACTTATATTCTTACTATGTTCAATATATTGTATAGAGTGCAGTACTTTAAACTTTCTGAAAACTGTTTCATGACATAAAACATTCAACTCCTGAGTTGGGTCTGGTGCATAAGCCTGTAACATCTGCTATTAGGAAGCTAGTACAAGGATTACACTCAAGGCCTGCCCAGACTTCAGAGTTTAAAGAGAAGTTGAATGATTTAGTGACATTTGGTCTCAAATCTTAGAAAGTGACAGTTAGGGGGAATAGGGCACTAGCTGAACATGGGAAAGGCTCTAGGTTCCACTCACTTCACTATGGTTTTAATTATTATAGCCTTAACTCACCATTAAGAAATTATTTTGTTGACTTAGCAATTTCATATGTACTAAGATTATGGATATTTTTGAGGGTTTTTTATTGTTGTTGTTGTTATTTTGGATTTTTGGAAATCTCAGTGGTACTTATGCAAATTAATTTTTAGGCAGTAACTTAAATCTTCTATTATATTCAAGCAAATGATTATTTAAATAAATTCATTATTTGTGGTACATGTTTGAAAGGCTTCATAAAAATAGTTATACACTATATTTCTCATTTTGCCCCGAGCCATTAAACAACTGGAATGGGTTATTTTCTTAGTTACTGTTTCATCGCTGTGATGAAATTCCATGTCTGAGACAACTTATAGAATAAAGCATTTAATTTGGGGCTTTCTTATAGTTTCAGAAGGTTAGTACAATTCCATTGTGGTGGGGAGCACTGTAGTAAGCAGTCAGGCATGGTGCTGTGGCAGTGGATGAGAGCTCACATTCAATCTGCAAGCCACAGGCAGAGAGAAAGAGAGCAAGACTAGGCTTGAAGCAAGACACACTTCCTGAAACAAGAGCACTTGTCCTCCAACAAGGCCACACCTCCTAATCCTTCTCAAACTGTTCCACTAACTGGGGACCACATATTCATCTTGAGCCTGTTGGAGCCATTCTCATTGAAACCACCATAGCAATTACCTAAGTTTAAGGCAATGGTTCTCAAACTGTGGGTTGTAGCACATTTGGGGATTAAACAATCCTTTCACAGGGGTTGCACATAAAATACCCTGCATATCAGATATTTACATACAATTTACAGCAGTAGCAAAATTACAGTTATGAACAAACAAAAGTAATTTTATACTTAGGGGTCACCATAGCGTGAGGATCTGTATTAAGGGGTTATAGCATTAGGAAAACTGAGAATCACTAGCTTGAGGCTTTTTAAACTATAAAATAAGATTTATATTTCCAAAATACAAAGTTGAGCAAAAGTGTTTTGTTAAAATAATGAAGAACAACAGTAACACCAAAAGCCTTTCCAAAAACCAAATGAAAATGTAATTATATAAGCTCTTTGAAATATATACATGTATGAGAGGACTGTAAATGGAGTCACTGTATAATAGGGGAGAGAATGCCCCAACTATATATTATATGTC
The DNA here is from genome assembly GCF_903995425.1 of Onychomys torridus. NCBI lineage: Eukaryota > Metazoa > Chordata > Mammalia > Rodentia > Cricetidae > Onychomys > Onychomys torridus. The sequence goes on along the minus strand of NC_050448.1, from coordinate 89,486,095 downwards.
ACCAAGTAAAACTTCCAGTGCCAGGATGGGCTACATTGTGTTGAATCATTGTCCAACAGGGTCCTATAGACATTATGGTTATTGTCAAGGATATTGGTTACTCTCTGCAACCTGATGTAAGGCCCTATTGCTAAAGGCAACACTTATTTTTGTCATTGAACATAGAGAAGGTGAGCCTGTGACAAACTAGATGATTTGCCTTGACCAGCATCCATGGTACTGAAAGTTTGGGTTATTTTATTTGAGGTCCTTATACATCACCTACTTCTTGTACAGCAAGTGTCTCATTTGAACCAGAAACATGCCAATATGTGAGCATAGAAGGAAATACTAGTGTTGAGGTACTAAATCTGATATTTCTATATTTTCTTATCTACAGTTCCTTATCTCTTGGTTTTATCTAAGAAAAACATCAAAGACAGTAATGAAGAATAAAATGGCCCCATGAGCCTTTCATTATTATTGTGTAAACATCATAGTCAAGAGCATCTCAAAATAAGGCATATACATGTAGTTTAAATGTTGTCAGCATAAAAATGTGTGAATTGTTAAGGTAATGAACAAACATTTTACTTGTTTTGTCTCTTTCTAGAATGCATATATAGATCAAAACATTACATTGTATCTTATAAATTTCAGTTACCATTTTATAATCAAAATAATATACAAACCCAACTAAACAAGAAAACACAAGTGCTACTGCATTTAATAATGTACTTTGTAATTAAAAAGGTATATAAAATATTATCATTATAACGTGAGTTTATACTTATAAATGAATGAAATATTTTCTATTTCCGAATATGACTATTGATACTTCAAACTCTGGAATGTATTTTAATTTGCATTTAATTTAATTTAAATACATTTTAATTTGTATTAACCACATTTCAAGGAATGTAATCACACTCATGATTACAAATTACTGTAAGTATTTAGACATACAGGATATAAATTTGAGGAGGCTGAATTTCCTCCATGAATAATCAGGGAAAGCAAAAGACAAAGTAGTCACAGACTGAAAGTAGTTCTGAAAATCGCTTCCCAGTCATACAGGAAACAAATATCTATAGAGGAGATTACCACAGATGTGTTTACACGTGGGCATATAATGGAGAACGTAGAGTAGTGTGCACTCATTCATACCAATACTCAGGAGGCAGAGGCAGGAAGATCACCGTGAATGCAAGGCCAGTCAGGTTTACATAGTGATATGTAAGCCAGCTTAAGTTACATAGTGAGACTCCTTCTCAAAAGCAAAAACAACAACCAGAAAAGGAAGGCGTATGTAGAAGTCAGTAAAAGGACCACAGCTTCCCTAAACATAACTTAAGAGGAGCTGAGACTAAAACTGATTTGGTAGGGAAGACAAAGGAACTTCTTGGAGCTTCTTTTTCCCAATCAAGGACCAGCTAAGTCCAGTATCCTTTGCAACCTTCAACACCAAGTGCTGCTCTCTGGCTCTCTCTCCCTCTCCTCCCCCCACTCTCTCTCTCTCCCTCCTCGCCCCTTCTCTCCCTCTCTCTCTCTCTCACTCTCTCTCTCTTTGTCTGTTTCTCCCTCTCTGTCTCTTTGTCATCTCTCTCTGTCAGTGTGTGTGTGGGGGGGTGTGGGTGTGGGTGTGGGTGTGGGTGTGGGTGTGTAGGTGGGTGGATGTGCATGTGTGTGTGCACTCATTCACATGTGTGTGCAGAGCCAGGCAGACCTCTGTGAGTTCGAGGCCAGCCTGGGCTACCAAGTGAGCTCCAGGAAAAGGTGCAAAACTACACAGAGAAACCCTGTCTCGAAAAAAGGAGAAAGCAGGCTGTGCGCCAGCATCCATCCCTGTTTCCTGACTGTGGATGTGGTGTGATCACAGCCTTCCTCTGTAGCCATACCTCCCTTCCTTGATGGACATTATTCCCAGAAGCTGTAGTCACACCAGTTAGAAAAACATAACCACTAAATTTTTCGGAGCAATTTTGTATCTGTTACTTTTTATACAGTTCTCCTCTGTGATATCACAAAATTAAAATACAATTTTAATGCTGAATATTGATGGCTCAAACACCATATAATAAAAAGAAACAAATGAGGTTGTTTGGCCATGAACTTCAATCTCACGATAACCCTAACCTGGATTATCTGCTCCTTTCTCCATATACATCAACTTGTCCCAAATGTAGAATTTTGTGCTTTATATTTTTTCATTAAAAGGAAACTAAACCACTAATCAGTCTTAGTGACTCTTACTTGCTATTTTACATTTTACCTTGAATAGGTCTTCTATAATGACTTATTTATTAGGTTTTTTCACTTGATTCCTGTTTTCACACATTGACTGAATTATTTCATTGCGAAGTCCTAAAAGGAATCATACAATTTAGCCATCCCCAAACATTTGCTGCATGCAGCTGGCCTCAGGTGGCATAGACCAGCTTCCCAGAACCCACACGCACGCACATGTATTCATGTATTCACAGGTCATGCTTCAATGAATGGAGCTTTTCAGGACAGCAGAGAAGGATCTGAGCTAACTGAGAAAGGACTGTTGTGCTGTGTATACATATTCTACCACATTCACCATCTTTATTTGTCTAGCACAAATCTTTCTGTCCAAAGCTTTACTGCATTTAGAATCGTATTCATTATTCACTATTTAATATTCATTTTTTTCTGGGAAATGATAGGAGTTTGAATATTTAACTTGCCCTCATATAAAAATAAACAGCGTGGTTAGCACCTTCCCAGACAAGCTAAAAGCAGCAATTGAAGTAGTTGAATCTGATCTTTGAATTCATAATTCATTTATTTGAATATACAGTTTTGAGATTCTTGAATCTGAGTCATGTATTTCTTATAGAATTCTTTGTTGGCAAGAATTTTACAATATGAAGAGGAGTTGTCATATACAATACCACAGTAATTAACATAATTAGGCACAATTTTTTCTAAAAGGATAGCTACATTTAGATATTTGGATGTCAGATAATTTAAGAGGTGAAGCAACATTTTCTGGGTTTTGTAAAACTTGATTTTGATTTCATCACATACACGCATGTGCATTTCTTTTTATTATATATGTATCATTTAAAATGTTTTTAAATTTAAATATATTTATTATATTCCCACCCTCCCTCAAGTCCTTCCAGATTCTCTCTCCTTCCATACCTATACAACTTTAAGTTCTTTCTGAAAAGAATAAAATAAAATATCAATATAATAAAACCATGAAAACAAAATCATTTAACACCCAAAAAAACATCAAACTGTAACTAAATAAAGCACACAAAACCCTGTGGAGTCCATTATATGTTGGTCAATTCCTCTAAACTTAAGGCCTGTTCTTGAGTGGTTGATATGCCTAGTATCCCTTCATTGGAGAAGACTGATTTCTCTCTCCCACCAGGTATAAATGACAAGCTGTTAACCTTTACCCTAGTGGCCATTCATTCATTAGTTCATTTCTTTAAATGTAACAAAATAATAAGACAAAAATTATCACATAGGACAAACCGACAGAAGGAAAAAAGCACAGGAGAAGGCAAAAGAATCAGAGACCCTCTCATTCACACACTCAGGAATCCCATAAGCCACTAAACTGGAAGCCATAATATATATGCAGAGGACCTGACACAAACCCATGTAAAATGTGGGCATGCTGTTTCAATCTCTGTGAGTTCATATAAGTTTTTCTCACATTGATTTGGAGGGTCTTATTATCTTGGTGTCCACCATCTGCTCCGGATTTATACTCTTTTACACAGGGTTCACTGAAATCTGAAAGGAAGGATTTGATGGAGACATCCCATTTAGGGCTGAGTGTTCCAAGGTCTCTCATTCTTGGCATAATGTCTGATTATAGGTCTCTGCATCTGTACCTGTCTGCTACAGGAGGAAGCTTCTCTGATGATGGCTGAATAAGGCACTGACATATGAGTATAGCAGAAAATCATCAGGAGTCATTTTATCACAAATGACTTTTTTTGTTATTGTTGTTTGAAGGCCAATAGTATTTGGTTTTTATCATAGTTCCCTGGGTTATCTAGACTCAGGTTCATGGTCACCCAAGCAGTGTCAGGTATGGATTCCAGCTCTTCCAGTGGGCCTTAAGTCAAATTGATTATTGGTTGGTTAACGCTACAAGCTCTGTACCACCATTGCTCTGATATCTTGTTCTGATACAGACAAGAGCCACAACTAGGGTAATTACTCTATCACTTGGGAGTAGAAGTTAACTGTTAATATATACTGTCATTACTTTTCTAAGTAATAAGGCAATTTATATTCCCATGAGCAAAGTGGAAAAAATGTCCATTTTAAAAATACACATATTCATATTATTTTTAATTTTATATTTAAACATCAACATTAAAATTTTATGTGTATTTTCTTACATTTCTCTACTTAGTGAAACAATTATCTCCTTGTCATCCTTTTACTTCATATTATCAGTTTCAACAGCTTCCTCATTTTAATTGACTGCATTTTAACAATTCACTCGATCTTTTTCAAAAATTGCATTATTTTGAAATTATACATTTGGAAATTGATTTAGTTTGTAATAAGTCAATTCTTACTTAATTTCATCTATGTGTATTAGTTAATCTAATTATTAATGAACAAAGACCTTATATTATATATAATGTATGCATTGCATTTAATAAAAGATATTAACTATGGAGCACCTTCATGCAAGTAATGGGATCACATGCTTCTGAGATTATTTTTTTCCAGAGTATACCATTTAGTGCAGAAGGTAATTATTCAATAAGTCTAACTATGGCTTCCAAAAGAATTAGTTAAAGGGAAGGCTGATTGCTCTTTTTAAACAACTGTATTCACAGTAGGCATTTGCAATGGCTTGTGATTCACTCAGTACACTATAACTAAAATTGTTAACTATGTTAAGAGACATTTTAATTAAAGTAGGTTGTGATAACAAAGGACAAGTTAAGACAAAAGTTTTCCTAATTTTTAAGAACACAAGCTGCTCTTCCAGAGAACTTGGGTTCAATAACCAACATACACATGGTAATTCACAACCATCTGAAATGCTAGTCCCAGGGGATCTGAAGTCTTCTTCTGGATTCCACAGGCATCATGCACATATGTAATTCCATAGACACACATGCAGACAAAACACACATACTAATTAAATAAATACACAAATAAATAAATTCATCCAGACATGTTAGTGTACATCTTTAATTCTAGCATGGGTAGCAGGCAGAAGTAAGTGGATCTCTAACTTCAAGGATAGGCTGGTCTAAAGACTAAGTCTCATGACAGCCAAGGCTACACAGAGAAACCCTGTCTCAGAAAGAAAAAAAAATGTTCCAATTTTTCTGTGTGGCAAACATGAGACAAATGCTTATGTTATATTTCCATATTTAGTTGAAAATAGTTTTCTAGTATTTCACTGGATTTTAGAATGATTTCCAAAAACATTTGTTCCTAAATGCTACCTGCCAAGTAGTAATGCTTTACATGGCACATATTTCTGGCCATTTTCTAATCATAATAAGGCAATAATAGTTCAGAAGCATGAATCTTCTTTGTCAGATAGCCCAGACATTAGATTAATTCAAAGAGTGGCCAAAATTATTGTGAAATACTACAAAAGATTATACCAGGAGCCAATAAGCAAATGAATTCATGAAATTATTTACCATATGAAATATACGCTTAGAAAGCCATACATGAAAATCAAGTTCAAAAAACTCTACATGATACATTCAAAATATTTTGTTTCTAGGAAAACATTAGAACTAATTTTCTTTTCAAAGATGCCTTACTATCATTGAGTTTCTGTTATTGTTTTGGTCATGAGTAGAAAAGAATTAGCATCACTGCATTTATTAAGAAGCAATTGTATGTTAAGCTTACGCCTGAATTCCAGCATCCCCACAAGACAGGCATGACCCAAAGTGTGCAAAGAGAAAACAAAAGTGAATGATATTAATATTATGTAAGGTTTCTTTGCACATCTGGTCAACCCACCATTATTCTAATTATATCACTGTTCACCTAACTTATTTAAACTATTTTCCTGAATCTTTAGAAAAACTCTGTAAGAAAATTACTTTCCCAAGTTGAAGAGAGTGAAACATCTTAAGGAATATTTAGCATATTGAATTTATCCAACTTTAACAGATTATAATGGCTGTGAACACAAACCCTTGCATTTTAGATTAGAATCCTACAAAATATAGTCCAAATACAGGATTCTTAGGGACAGTGTGGGAAACACATTCACAGAGGATGAAATACTAGTGAGCAGTGGGGAGAATTTAACAACGGCCAGTATTGTGACACAGATGCTCATCTTTTATGATGTACCACAGTCTCTGGTTGCCATTCTCAGGCCTTTGTTAACTCTATTCATCTGCTTACAGTTAATGCTGGGAAAAGCTGGAGGGCAGCTCATCTGAATGGCAACTTTATTCTGCCTTACCATCATTATGTTATATGGAATATAGTGTGAAGAAATCTGATATTCCCCCAATCATCATGCTCCATTGCTCCTGCCAATAATAATTCCTTGTTATTTAACCTGTGCCCGAAGTCAGCAAGTAGAAGTCACAGCTTTAAATTAAGTGATTGGTGATTCTCTAAAGTCTTCTGATAGAAAGAAATATGCATTTTAAAGAAATTGAATCTGAAACCATAAAGCATAAAGTTTCAGGGAAATAACACAGATCCTACAAAATGCATGAGGCCTGACACGGGTTCTGACACCACATAGGATACTACCCACAGGTGCCAACTCTATAGTGTGGAGGAGCTGTCAGAACACACAGAAGTCTGAAGGTGGACATATTGTCTTAGTTAAATGGGTATCAAAGGATAGCAGTAGTATATTACAGTTTTAATTCTATCATTTTGGACCATATAACATCCTTTTAAAATGGGATTAAATGTTATAACATTCTTGTCCTAAACTATTAATTTTAGCTTGGGAGTATGAGTTTGGGCCAAGAGTTTGTCTCTTAAATCAGTATGAGAAAAAGAGAAACCTGTCAAAGACTCTACATCTCACCTGAACCTGGTATATACAATAAATTCCTGGGTCATCCTCATTTAGAAGACTGAATCTAATACCAGAATTAGTCATCTTGGAAAAGTGTAGTTGTATTTTGACTATGAGTTATTAAGGGAAAGATAACAGAATTGTGGGACTATTCTCTGGATGATCACCTCCAAAATCAGTCATCTTTTTCTTTTCCTTGTTCCACCCCCTTTCTTGTAAATGTGGACCCCCTAAAGCTTTAATCATTAGCATTATGCTGTTCCCAGGCCTAGCCTCTATACCTTGCAGATTCTGCTTATGCAGCTACTATGAGCAAGTTGGAGACACCATATGGACCATGGACAGGTCCTATAAAATAGCAAGAGACCTAGTAAGTATAAGAACTAATCCAAGAAGCTCAGCTGATGGCCAATATAGACTTTAGGCATGAGTCTATGAATACACAACACAGATATTCAAGAGAGCTCTGGGATCTTAAGCCACACCAAACAAAGTTCAGACAGCCATCTTGGACTCCCTCATCTTACCAGATAGCACACAGAGCAGAGAATGCCTTTCCTTGTTGTGCTGTGTCTGATTTGCTGGCTTATAGAACAATGCAATGTAAAATGGCAATTAGGTGAAATAATGGCACTTCAGTGCATTTTGTGAGGTTACCAAAAGGACAATAAAGTTTGCCCATTCAAATGATCAAAATGTCTATAGCAGAAATAGTGGTAGCAACAACAATAAATCTATGAATACTGAGCTCAAACTCAATGCTAACAGAACAGCTCAAACACAGGCATCAACTCTTTATGGTGTCTTGCATGTTGTTTTTAACATTGAGTTAAATGTATTTGCATTACAGTTTCTGTATCAATTCTTTAACTTAACATCTGAAAACTCACTACAATAGTGTAATCAAATGCATAAAATATTTTTCACTTTTAACAGAATTTGTTATAAAGAAGACTGATTTTTCAAAAATCTGCTTCCACTCAGTGATTCCAGCCTTTATTTTACAAATCTTTGTGGGAATATATTTTCCTGCTTTGCATTCCAATAGCTGTGTCATAGGCAGTAATAAGAACTGAAAAGAATAGAACAGGTTACCTTATATACATACTATGTGGTCCCTTTATCTTATCCCTACATTGGTTTGGATTGGAATTACTGTATGTGACCATTGCAAGCAATTGTACTACTTATACTCCCTTGCATGACTATGAAAGCTAGTGGATATTGACTAGTCAAGACATAGCATGTTTTTAAATCACCCTTCCAAGATTTTTCTGTTTGTAATACTTAACTGTGGATGTTCTTTAAAATCTCCGGCCTGTGACCAAACAATACTTTTCATCTTATTGAATGTCTCTCTCTTTGCTGAAAATATATTGTAGTTTAATTTTTAGTCTCCCCTACAGGCTAAAAAAATGTGACCAGTAAGAAAATGTTTTGGAATCTAAACACAATTAGGTAAACATCAAGCAAATGCATTTACAATACTAACAAATTTATGGATATTATACTATAAATGTTAACTACAGAATATATTTTTATTACTGGAATTAATCATATATTCCACAATTGTAATATCTTGGAAAACAAAGCTCAGGATGATACACCTATTCATAGGTATTCCTTGAGCTATATCCTAGAAATGTACATGAAGGCAAAAAAAAATTAAGGTGCAGCATCATATAAGTACTAGAATTTGAAAGTTGGGTATACTGGTGCATTCCTTAATCCCAGCACTCAAGAGGAAGGGCCAGACAGATCTCTGTGAGATCAAGGTCAACATGGTATATATAGTACGTGCTAGACCTCCAAGTCAGGTTGGGCTACATAGTGAGACCTTGTCTCAACAATGCAAAAAGAAAGAAGGAAAGAAGGAAAGGAGGGAAGGAAGGAAGGAAGGAAGGAAGGAAGGAAGGAAGGAAGGAAGGAAGGAAGGAAGGAAGGAAGGAAGGAAGGAAGGAAAACAAGAGCTTAAAGTACATACCTATAATCTCATCACTTGGAAGGTACAAGCAGAGGACACTGAGTTCAAAACCAGCCTAGATTCACAGTAAGCATGAGGACAAGCAAAACAGAAGAATATTCTGCCTCTACTCTCTTCCACAGTTACATATCACAACATTTCTTACTTCAGATGGCTAAAGAGTTGCCCCATACACTAACTAATACCGAGAAGTTACCAGCTAAGTGTTCTGTAATTCGGTTCAATTCTGAAATCATCCACCTAAAGATATTTTGATGTCTCTGAGTGCTCAGTCACATAAAACTTCTCTCCTCTACAGATTCTAATAAGTTTAAGGTTATCACTTACACTTCTGACAGCTTAAAATCTGGGCTCCCACTCTCCCTTCTTGAGTTCACTAAATTTGTTTGAATAGTTTACATAACTAACAAAGCACTAATTACATATTTGTGACAATTAAAAATGTTATAATAAAGGATGCAGACAAAGTGTCAGGTGAAGGAGGGCACATTCTAGAAGAGTCTCAGCTGTGGTCTTAGTATGCATCACTATCTCAACACAACTTCACTGATGCTCCCTAGACCCACAGGGCAGAAAACTTTATATAGCCTTCTCTGGGTAAGCATGATTAATCATTAATTGCACTTTCAGCTACTGTCTCCTCCACAGGGGTACCTTGACTTGGACTTTCTGCTGACAAGTTCTTTTTAAAAGCCAATCAAGCTTTACCTGTTTAGAACAAAAGGAAGTTCTATTACTCAGGAAACTGCTAGGGTTTAGAAGCCATATGCAAGTAACCACAATCAAATATTAGCATGAAAGAGTGTTGGTACCCTTGTCTACAAGGGTATCAGGAGCTGTCTCAGGAACTGAAGCAGAGGTAAAATACTGCTACAAATACTCTCCTAGCACAGTTGCTAGGGAAATTTCAACCATTTTAGGAGTTTGTATGTGAGTGTGTGTGTGTGTGTGTGTGTGTGTGTGTGTGTGTGTGAGCTTGCACACATGCGCACCTTACTGTTTCACAAATCCAAAAGACTAAAATAAATAATTTGCTAAAATTTAAACACAAATTCATCAATAAGTAAAAGTGGACTGAAAAATTCACCCTAGTGCTACACGACATCCTCTAAATAGAATGAAGGAGAAAGGGTTGGGAGGTGGCATGGTGGGTAAAGAACTTGACAGATAAGTGTATGAGGATTAGAGTTTGGATCACTGAAACCCATTGAAAAGCAATGGGTGTGGCAGGCTGGCTATAATCCCAGTGACAAATCATGTTAATCTTGAGTTTTTCTCAACAATATACCTATGAACTGTAATAATATATAGATAATTCTAATTATTAGTAGTAGGTTGGAGTGTGGCACTCCATTTAAAGAAAAACTAAGTCTTTGCCCAGTTCACAATTTTCACCAGTCAGTTACCCAAGCCAGGAAGGCTAAGCATATTTCAGTGTGTAAGGGGTTGAAAGGAGATGAAAAAACACTTGTATTCCAACTGATAAGTCCTAGAGATTACTTAATTCAGGAAACAGAAAAAATGAAATGGCAAAGTGTTTGATGTAAGGTAGGAGAGTTCAACCAGCTTCTTTTCTCAGTGGAAAAAAAAATAGCACTTGAGGTAATGTTCTCCTGAATGTATGCTATAGGTTCAGTAATGCATGCAATGTTCCAGAATGCCCAAATGTTTCCCCCTTCTATGTATAGACACCTTTTAGTAAAATGAACTGGTGTATAGACAACCAGCAAAGAGAGTGTTCAATAATTGTAGATACCATCATTAACCTGTGTGATGAAGTTCTGGGAAAGATCAGGCCTGTACTTTTTCTAAGAAGACAAACAAAACATTAAAACTAATATTTTAAATATATACCATGAAGAAGGCAAAATAGAGATGCTGGACTGGTGAATAGCTGTGTGAATAAACAGTGTTAGATCAGAGGACATGGTGTGGAAAGGATGACAAAAATATAAAACAAAAGAAGCTGAGCTGATAAGCAGACACATCTGAAAACAATGGAGGAAGTCATTTCTTCCCTAGGGTTTTGCAAAATGACCTTAACAGGTCTGTAAGCAGGAAGATGTCTAAGGGAGGTCTGGCAACTTCCTTAGATTTAAGACAGAAATCTTGTCAGGTAAAGAGTGTGAGGGAGAGAAGAATCAGAGAGACAACTCCTGTGTTACAATTTACAAGTGAGAATGGCTAGGGAAATGTACTCAAGAGAAATGTATGCTGGTTTTACTCTTTCTGTCTTTTGGGGAAGAGGAGAGTGATTGTGTGGAGTATGGAATTCAAGGCAGGTGTTACTACCATGTCCAGACCAATCTGGTGATTCTCCTCCATTGACCCCTATAAGATGGAATTGTAGGTATACAACATCATGCCCAGACCTGGTACATTCTCTAATATATCTTACCAGTGCTAATTCATCTAAGAGTACAATATGGGTAAGGAGTTCAACAGCTACAAAGAATAAAGAAACATTTTATTTAAATTTTTTTCATATATTTTGATCATGTTTTCCCACCACCACCATCAATTGCTCCCAGATCTTCTCTGCCTTCCTACCTACAGAACTTTATGGTCTCTCTGTCACTCAGGACAGAAAATTAAAACACAAAACAACAATATCAGCAAGAAGAAACACATTAAAATCTCTCTATTTGAAAATAAACAGAAGTAAAATCGTAATACACATGAAACCACAAACATTAAAGAAACTTCCAATAGAGTAACACTTAGAAATACCCATAATATAAATCAGTACGTGAACTAATCATTTGTCTGTCAAGATGGCCTCCACTTGATATTCTGAAGACAATAATAATAAACTATTATTATTATCCCCAATTAATAAATTTACCATACCCTTACACCTAAGGCTCAGAGAATTTCTCAAAAGAAATGAAGAGCCAGAGGACCAGGATGGATGCTTCAAGACATTCTCTTCTAAGAAAAGAAAAGTAAGGAGAGAAGGGAGCAGGTAGGGTTCAGAGGAGGGGTGGACCTGAGAGAAGACATGGGGGAGGATGAGGAGAAGGCTAATATGATAAAAAAAAATGTGTTGTTTGAGAGTCTCAATGAATTAGTGAAAGTACTATAGCATTATTTTTAAGTTTAACAAATTAGGTAGCATTTTGAATAATAATTAAAAAATAAAAACTGAGAGCTTAGTGAATAAAGTTGCTTGCCAGAAGGTCTGATGACTTCAGTTGGATCCATTAAATCCAAATAGTGAAAGGAGAGAAAGCGTTCCCACAAACTGTCCTCTGGCTACACACACACACACACACACACACACACACACACACACACACACACACACACACACAAATAAAAATAAATGTATAAAAGGGAACCATTCCTAGCGAGGGCATCTGAGGTCAGACTTAGATTGAAAAAGTATTAAACCTGTCTATCTGTACATATTTTTCTCTAGCCAAGACCTAATTTTAAAAATGAGACCTTGCAAAAGCATTTGTACCATGTCCTCAGTGTCCAAATGAAGACATATATTCAAATTTTATAGTGTCCTGTAAGAAATACATATTATAGAAGATCCCTAGTTAGCCCAAAGGAAAGTATTAAAAAGATATTAGGATATACAATGGAGTGTTAATTCAGTCAACAAACTATGAAAGTGTAGTTGGCCAAAGATTAAAATGAATTTTACAAATTAATAACTAAATTAATGTCTTTGTGAAGACAATAAAAAGGCAAAAATTGCCCAGAGTGACTCACAACTGAACCCTGTGATACATGCTAATAATGTATCACACGAACTCTGTGATACGTGCTAACAATTCCAGATACCAAGGAGGCTAAAGCAGAAAAATAGCAAGTTCAAGGCTGGCAGGAACTACTAAATGTCCAAGGACAGCCTGGGTGACTAATGAGACATTGTCTCAAAAGTAAAATGTAAAACAGGGGCTGAGCAAATAGATCCGTGGTAAGACGCTAGGCTGGTGTGATTGAGGCCCTAGGTTCAACCTCCAGCTATGCAAAGAAAGAAGACAACTAAAGTGACCTGCTGTTTACACACAGGAAAAAATACTTTAAAATAAGATTATAGAGGGTAGACGAGATTTACTAAGTCTAAGAAGTATAATCTTGCTTAGCAAGACGTCTGAGTAATAGAATAAGCATCAATCATATATTAAATAGAAAAGTATATCCTGTCTGAAATATAATTCAAGTCTGAGAATAAAAAGGAATAACGTCATGAATCCAGAAAAAGAATGAAAGATGACAGTAAGTGAAGTATTAGTACCAAGTTAGGAGACGTAATGACTTACGAAAGATCAGAATCTGGGCTGGACCTTGCTTTCTCTTTCTGCATAAGTGGATGCCAAAGGACAACAAAGAATATCCACAACGTGCTTTACTGGAAAAAGTTTGTGACCTGAAAATTCCACATCAACCAATTTATTGTTCCAATATGAAAGCAGCAGAAGGCATTCCGAGGTTATAAAGACTTGGAAAATATTGTAGCCAAGCCTTCTTATTGGGAAAGAAAAAGTCAGTAATATAATTCATGTGATAAATACATAAATCAAAATAAAAGTACTGGTGATGGTCACTGAGATTAAAGATGTGAGTTTAATACAGTTGAATAAAAATCCAAATAGCTTTCAACAAATTTGCTGAGCACCTACCATGTACAGACTCAACAATTGTGGCCTAAGGTAGGGTCCTGTGTAGGTTTCTGTTATATTGACAAAGGTAATTGAGTTCACTGAGTTTACATTCATCACCAAGGGATGCCAAAACAGGAATTCAAGGCAGGAACCTGGAGGCAGAAATTGAAGTAAAGACCATGGACGAATGAATGATGCTTTAGTAGCTTGCTTTCCATTGTTTGCTCAATCTGATCTCTTATACATCCCAGGACCACCTGTTCAGGGGAAGTACTGCCCAAAGTGGACTGGGAGCTCTAACATCAACTATTAATCAAGAAATGCCCCCATTGACTTGCCCACTGGTCAATTTGATGGAAGAAAATCCTTAATCGTGTTTCCCTCTTTCAAAGTGTCTATAGTTTGTGTTAAGTTCACAAAAACTAATTTTCACAGGTACCAACAGATCCTACTGTTCCCTGCCTGGATGGAGACTCATAAGATGAGCCAGGTGTTAAACACTAAGAGTATCACAAAGCGATCAATAGTCTGGGGGAAAAACACAAAGAAAATGACAGATATAAAACATCTGCGGATTAGAGACCTGGCTGTAGTTGGAGAACTTCTCTCCAGGTGCCACCAAACCCTGTTAGTCCAACAACCCACTTTTAAAATAAACGCACAGACATTTATATTATTTAAATTGCTTGGCCATTAGCTCAGGCCTACCATTATCTAGCTCTTACTCTTATATTTAGCCCATTTCTATTAATCTATACTTTTCCATGTGGCTCGTGGCTTACCAGTACCTTATCTCTTTCTTGTCATGGCAGCAACTGACAGTATCTCTCTCCCCAGCCTTCCATTCCCCACAATTCTCCTCCTCCTTGTCCCGCCTACCCTATCCTTCCTGCCCGACTACTGGCCAATTAGCACTTTATTTATTTTAAGCAATCAAAGCAACACATTTGACATACAGAACATCCCACAGCACCTGGCTGAAATAAATTAATCTTTGAAAGGTCTCAGAAAAAGGATTCTGGGAAGATCCAAGTTCTTGAGATGAGAGAAAGCTTGCATGCTCCGTGAAGAATAAGAAGACAACCGTGAGAACAATGAAGGCAAGAAGGGAGACAGAAGCTTGCAAATGTGACTCATCAGGGTTCACAGGGTTTTGAACAATGCTTTTGTAAGGAGTTGGGTTATGTGCTGGAACAGTTGGAGAGCCGATGGAAGGTTTTCAGAAAGGGTATCATAAGATCTTTGAAAGGTGTCACTCTCATTGGTACAGGGGATGAATGAGGTGTCAGAGACCAATTAGAATGCTTTATCAGTAACAATCCATGAACTTATATTATTCATGTAGCAAAGATTGAATAGTTCTCCAAGGAATGTAGATCTGAGAATTTTTAATTTACTATACCACTCACATTTACTTTACTTTGATAATGAACTCCTCCCAAATCCTGACCACCTCCCCAACCACCCAAATATTACCCTTTCTTGCTCTATCTGTCATTGGAAAACAAACAGGCATCTAAAAAAAATAAAAATGAAATAAAAAACAGAATAGGATAAAATAAACCAACAGGGAAAAAAGTCAAAGGAAAAACAAAAGAAATATACAGATTCAGAGATGTACACATTCCAACACACAGAAATCCTATTAAAATACAACTCAGGTCTTCTGCAAGAACAGCAAGTTCTCTTAACCATTGAGCCATCCCACCAGCCCCAAGGTCCTATATCATAATGCTATTACAGAGGCAAATATATTTCCTCATGAGGTATGATTTGGTTTACCCTAAGTCCATGGGCCTGTCTAGTCTTAGGTTCTTGGGCACCCAAACAGTCTTGGGGATAGGTTCTGTCTCATGGAGTGTGGGCCTTATATCCAATCAGATAGTGGTTAGTCACTGTGATGGTTTAAATGAAAATGATTCTGATAGGCTCATATATTTGCATGCTTAGTATCCAGCTGATACATTGTTTGGAAAAAATTAGGAGATGTGACCTTGTTGGAGGAGGTGTGTCACTAGGAGAGAGCTTTGAGGTGTCATAAGCTAATGCTACGTCTAGTATCTCTTTTGGCCTTTTACCTATGGATAAAGATATAAAGTGATCAGCTACAGCTCCAACACCATGCCAGTTTGCTTCCTACCATGATGATAATTTACTAACCCTCTAAAGGGGTAAGAAAGTTACCAATTTTCTTTTCTTTTGTAAGAGCTTCCTTCATGGTGCTTCTTCACAACAACAGAAGAGTAACTAAGATAGTTACTCCTACAAATATTGTGCCACTATTATTACAGCAGCACATCATGTAGGCAGGTCACCACCGTAGATCAGATGATTTACTGGTGGGTTTGTGTTTTTTCCTTTCTCCTCTGGTAGCATGCAGAGTACCTTCTGGTATCATGAGCACTAGTGAGAAATGGGTGAAGGCTCTAGGTAGGCACCAGTTCAACTTCTTCATGTTCAGTGAGATATCTCGGTGCTATTTTCAGCAATAGGTCCTCACTCTCAGTGTGAGGAGAGCAACCAATAACTTTGACAATAGACTGGGCTGTTTGGGGATTCCTACATGGTTCCTTTGGCCAACAACTTGGCCAAAAACTCAAACATAATTCATTCCTGGAACTGAAGGTTTCATTTAGTTGTGGAAGATGTCTAGTTGGGGCCTTGTCTGTTCATTATTTGATGATTCCATTTAGGTTTCTTTAGCTCATGTATATGCATTAAGATGCTTTATCTGTAGTAGGTTCTATAGGGCACCTCAGATACCCCTTAGTTTTAGCTGTCCCTCTCTGTGTTCCCTTGCCCCTCCTTGTCCCTTCCCCTCTCTGTTAGTCCTCCCATTCTAGTGGTTTCACCATCCATCCATAACAATCTAATCTATCTCTGCTTCCTAAGAAAATCCTTCCCTCCCCCATTAGTCCATTATTATACCTAACCTCAGTGGTCACACAAACAACAACACACATAAAGGGCTTAAAGGCTAACATCCATATATAGGCAAATACATAATTAGTCTTTTATGGCTGGGTTATCACACTCAGAATTTTTTTCTAATTCCATCCATTTACCTGTGAATTTCATGCTTTTCTTTCTTTTTTTTTTTTAGATAACTGAGTAATATTACATTGTGTAAATACATCATATTTTCTTAATCCATTCATTCATTGATAGACATCTAGTCTGTTTCCAATTTCTGGATAGTATGAAATTAGCAGCAAGGAACATGAATGAGCAAGTGTTTCTGTTGCAGAATGAAAAGTCCTTTGAGTATATTCCCAAGGGTGGTACAGCTGGATCTTGAAGTAGATTGATTCTCACCTTCATGAGGAACTACCACACTGTTTTCCACAAGATTAGACTCTCCCCCGCAATGGACATCATGCTCCCTTAACTCCCCATCTTCACCAGTGCGAGTGTGAGCTGTCATTTGTTTTACTGACCTTGGCCATTATGAATGATACAAGGTGAAATGTCAAATTAGTTTTGGTTTGCATCTCCCTCATAACTAAGGATATTTAAGTGCTTCTCCACCATCTGTGTTTTATCTTTAGAGAACATCCTGTTTAGATCTGTAGCTCATATTTTAATTGGCTTATTTGTTTTCTTGATATCTAGTTTTTTTAGTTTTATGTATTTTAAATGTTATCCCTCTGTTGACTGTACAGTTTGTAAAAAGTTTTCCCATCCTATAGGCTGCTGCTTTGTCTGTATGATGGTGTCCTTTGCTATGAAGAAATTTTTCAGTTTCATGAGGTATTATTTAATTGTATTTCTTGCTGCTTATAATATCAGTGTCCTGTTCAGAAAGTCGTATCCTGTGCCAATGAGTTCAAGACTATTCACTTTCTCTTCTATCAGATTCAGTGTATCTGTCCTTATATTGAAGTCCTTGCTATATTGGGGATTGTGTTTTGTTCAGAATTATATAATGGATATATTTTCAATCTTCTACTTGCAGACATCCAGTTTGACTGGCACCATTTGTTGAAGATGCAGTCTTTTCTTACGCATGTATTTGTAGTTTATTTGTCAAAATTCAGGTGTCTCTAAGGGTGTAGACCTTTATCTGAGTCTTCATTTTGATTCTATTAATCAACAGACATTTGTATTTATGCCAATACCATACTTTTTTATTACTGTTTCTCTACAGTACGTTTTAATTGGGAACAGTGATGCCTCACTTGCTTGGTTAGAGTTACTCAAGATTTTTGTGACTACTGTGAATGGTATTATTTCCCTGACTTCTTTCTCAGACCATTGGTCAGTTGTACATAGGAAGGTTATTGATGTTTGTGCATTTATTTTGTATCCTGCAACTTTGCTGGAAGTGTTTGTCAGATGTAGAAGTTTTGTGGTGGAGGTTTTAGGGTCTCTGATGTAAAAAAAAAAAAATCTTGTGCAAATAAATATACTTTGAGTTCTTTCTATCCTGTCCATATTCCCTTGATCTCCCTCAGTTGCAAGATTGAGCAAGCAAAGACTTGGAGGTAGTGGAAAACCTTGTCTTGTTCCTGATTTTAGCAGAAATATTTTGAGCTTCTTTCCATTTACGTTGATGTTCACTATTGGCTTTCTGTAAATCACCTTTATTATGTCAAAGTATGCCCCTTGTATCCCTAGTCTCTCCAGGACTTTTATAATTAAGACTGTTGGATTTTATCACTGGATTTTTCTGCATCGTATTACATTTATTAATTTACATAAAAATTCCTGCTTCTTTTAGACGAAGCCTACTTGATTATGGTAAATGGTCTCTTTGATGTGTTCTTAGATAAAGTTCACAAGTATTTTATTGATAATTTTTACATCTATGTTCATAAAGGAAATTGGTCTGTAATCCTCAATCTTAGTTGTGTCTTTATGCAGTTTGGATATCAGGGTAGCTGTGGCCTCATAAAATAAATTGGGCAATGTTCCTTATGTTTCTATTTTGGGAAATAATTTAAAGAGCATTGGCATTGAACCTTCGTTGAAGGACTGGTAGAATTCTGTGATTAAAAACAATCTGACCCTGGGACTTTTTAGTTGTTGTTGGGAGATTTTAAATTACTGCCTCTATTTCACTAGGGGTTACAATAGGTCTGTTTAAATTGCTTTTTAATATTAATTTAATTTTGACTAAGTGTGTGTGTATTTGTGTGTGTGTGTGTGTGTGTGTGTTTAATAAAGAATAGGGAAGTGGCTTTTCCTATCATGAAACTCAGCAAAGTGATTACAGTCACACACCAATCCTAAGGGCCCTACTGAATCAATTTCTTTCTTAACTTTCCTGTAAACACAGTCCTACTGGGCCAGTGGCCTGAATATCAAACCCTACCTCGCAAATCCCCAATTCTTTAAGTATCACCAAGCCTTCCTCTGTTGTCTTCTAGACTCTAATGTCTTTGAGAATCTCAGCTTGTCCCTAATGGCCTCATGAGCAAGTCCAACAAGGACTGGTTTCTTCATATTTCCTTTGATTATGAAGCCTTTATCTTAAGTTACATTTGCTTCTCTGCTTTGCTGACAATCAAATTGATTTCATCTTCCCCTTTGTCCCATACTCCATGAGTCAGGCTTTGAGAGAGATTCTTGTACCCTTTTAAAATAGGATATTCCTTAATTATTATAGTTTTTCTTAATGAGCAGTTGTCTGCTCTACATGCTGAGCCCCGGGACTTTACTTTCTCTATATTAAAGGTCAGAACTAAGAAGTATGTTTTATCATTTCTACATTGTTTATGCCTTTCTTACCATCTGATGTTTCACATTGGTTCAAAGGTTTTGCTGCTTAGCACACATCTGATTTGTACTCTCCCTATGCAGTGCCAGCTACAAGAGACAATGACCCAACAGCTCCAGCTGCTTTTCCTGTATTCCCTTTTCCTGTCTACTCAGCATCTCATGCAGAAGACAGCACCTGCATGTTTTTTCTCATTGTACTATCTCCTTTCTATGGGAAAGTTCCTTTTAGACAAAGAGCTGAGCTTCAGCTACAAGTCTCATCACCCACAGCAAGGACCACACAACTGCCCTAACAGCCTGCTTACAACCCTGCCCCATACATTCCACTATCAGGCATTAAATATATTGTCTAATCCATCAGCCAATGGAGAGACATCTCCATACACACATACTGGAGTTGCCTCGTCAAAGATACGTGACACCACATACACATACATATAAAGGAAAATAACCAACATCAGGTTCCCCACAAGGACACACTACGCTTTCAAGTGCTCAACCATGGTTGAGTGTACTATCACCATGGAACAAAGATTCAACTGTCACTAGCAACAAAACACAACAACCCATACCACATGGTAGAAAGTAGAAATCTGTACCGTGTGGACAATGATCTATGATAAACATGCTTTTGGTTTTGATGGAGGGACTATATTAAGTGTATGTCCATCAAGAGTAAAAGAACAATAGCAAGTATATGATACAGAGAAGTATCAGAAAGATAATAAAATATCATTAAATTTGATGCTCACAACAGCTAGCAGAGTTGACTGGAGTAGCTTGATTGACAGTGTAAACAAAAGTAAAATCAAAATAGAAATCAAATGGGAAAGCTAGAGCAGTCATGTGGATGTTCCAGTTGGCTTTGTCTCCATGGATCAGCTTTTAATGTATCAATTTCCTGCTTCCCACTCACCCAACTTGCATTTTTATATGATGAGATTAAAAAAAAGTAATCTATGTGGAAATAGTTCACCTTCTAGCTTTTCCAAAGGATGCAATGTTTTCACTGTTGGGTTGTTCTGCTCTTTCCTGTCACAGAGTTGGGAGTGTGGATAGTCCATCCACAGACAAGAAGTCTTGAAGGACACTTTGAGACAAACACATTTCAGTCTGAAATGAGAAGGTGTCCAGGTTTGAATTCTGTTTCTGTGCTAAAAAGCACTCTAGCCAAGGCAGCTTGGGAAAGGAAAAAGTTTATTTCAGCTTATAGATTCCACTTTATCATTGGAAAAAATCAGGAGAAGAATGCAAGCAAGAACTTGAAATACAAATCATGGAGAAGCACTATGTGTTGGCTTGTTATCATAGTTCATGGTTACCTACCTTTCTAATACAGCCAACGACAGCTTGCTCAGGAAACGGCACCATCTATTCTGGGCTGAAATGCCTACATTAATTAAAAATCAAGACAACTATCTCCAGTCAACCTGGATGTATGTAATTCTCCAAAAAAGTTTTTTTCTTCCAGATAATTTTAGGGAATCGCAAGTTGAAAATTACAGCTAACTAGTACAATTGGTCAACTCTGCTTCCAGATCCCAGTTTTCATTGAGTTCAAATAACACATGACAATTTATTAACATAGTATACTTTACAGTCGTATTTGGATTGGACACTTAATCTTCAAGCAGGTCAGCCCAATTGCCTGATATCATCACCTCCAGGAGAGGCCAAGCAGCCTCTCCTCCCTGACTCCTTTGTGTTTTGTCCTTCTGTGCATCCTGCTTTCTATGGTGAATTGTATACACATGTCTGAGCCTGAACTTTCACAGTGCCTTCTAAGTGGCTTTTCATGATCTAGTATTTCCTTTAAGCAAAATTTCAACCAATATCTTTTTCAAACAAAATTTTCCTTGTTTTTTTTTTATTTGCAGTCACTTTCAATTGTTGTTTGTAACCTTGACAAAAACTATTCTTTTGATGTAGATCCAAATTTGATTTGTTGAGTACCTCATTAATTTTTTTTAAATGACTAACATCTTAGGTATCTGAAGCCCTAGTCTCAGACTGAAAGGAAGCTCCTTACTGCCACAAGTTTGAACCTCTTTATTTAATTAAACATTTAAATTGGATTTTTATAGCACATTACTTTTAAAACAAAATTTTCAGCTAAGAATCCAGGTATAGATGTTTTTTTCACACCCATAGAACTAAAATCCCATGATTTTTATTCTTTTTTACTTTCCTCTTAAATCAATTAATGCCTCTCTGAGCTCATCCCTTTCTAGTACTTTGTTACATACAACAAACAGCAAGTACACAATAATCTTCAGAACCTTTCTGTTCCTTCCTTATAGAACAGTTTGGTCTGTCTAAGGGACTTATTAGATTATTCCATTCGATCAGCACAGATTCTAAAATTGCCTGTTTCTTCATTTTTCGTACGTTAACATTGGAGAAACCATAAAGACTAAGTATTTTCCATATCACATCAAAGAGGTTCAAGTTTTTGTCATCTCCCATACTTGGTGACAATGTTTGAAAATTTTATAAGATTATGTCCATCCAATTTTCCCTTTGCAAATGGACCTTTCTTAATTATAACAAACAAGTAATTAGATTGGATGTGAATATTCTGTTCCCCAAAGTGTTAACTCCATGTTTTTAGTTTTCATTAACATTTGCTTGAATTGCTTGACACTTTTGACTTGTTTGGTTTGACTTAGTTTTATGTGGGTCCCACAGTTATGAGATTACCTTCAGCCTCAGAAAATATTTGGGGTTTTCGACATTTCTTACTGTTATGGATTATGGATTAAGAACTGTAAGGATTATGGTGTAAGGATTGTGGAGATCCTTCAAAATGTATGAGCATGTTTTTTTTTAACACTTTCCCAGCCAGTACACTAATTTGGAAGGCTGCATAACACTTAAGAGGTATAGTATCACAGGAAGAAGTCAACAGCCAGGGGTTGGCTGTGGTGGTTTTTGTGTTCCCCAAAATATTGTGCACCCTAATAAACTTATCTGGGGTCAGAGAACAGAACAGCCACTAGATACAGAGGCTAAAAAATGGTGGTACTCACACCTTTAATCCTATCACTTGGGAGACAGAGATCAATCTAGATCTCTGAGTTCAAGGTCACATTGGAAATAGCCAGGCGTGGTGACACATGCCTTTAATCCCAAAAAGTGAGCCTTTAATCCCAGGGAGTGACAGCAAAAGGAAAAAGATATATAAGGCATAAAGACCAGAAACTAGAAGCATTTGGCTGGTTAAGCATTCAGACTTTTGAGCAGCAGTTCAGCTGAGACCCATTCTGGATAAGGACTCAGAGGCTTCCAGTCTGAGGAAACAGGATCAGCTGAGGAACTAGCAAGGTGAGGAAGCTGTGGCTTGTTCTGCTTCTCTGATCTTCCAGCATTCACCCCAATACCTGGCTCAGGTTTGATTTTATTAATAAGACGTGTTAATATTCCTGCTACACTTGGCCTTGAGGCATTATAGTTCCTCACCATTTCCTTTTTATTATCAGCTTCCTGGATGTACATGCAATGTGACTTGCCACCATGCCTTCTCAACCATAATGGACTATTGGCTTCTTGCCAGGAATTCATGCACAATATAAAAGTAACCATCACAGGAAGACTGGAAATCTATAGCTTTAATGGGAGTGGCAGTATACATTTGTAATCCTAGCATTCAATGCAGACAGAGGTGGACTGTGAATTCTAGTTCACCTGGAAGCTGGCATAGCAAGCTCTTAACTCCAAAACAAGAGCAAGGATAGCTCAAAGGTACAGTGCTTACCTATCAAGGCCTTGTGTTTGATCCTCAGTACAAAAAACTACAAAAAATATAACAACAATAAAGAAACTCAAATTGTAACTAAATAAACACTTTTTTATTAATTGAAGACTTCTATCATTTATACAACTTCCATATTCATCTTGTCTCAATGAATATCTTTTCATTTACAAATTGACTCACATTCTACCTTGCCAATTCTTACTATGCATTTTCCACTGCATATTGTAATTTCATTTTTAAAATGTGTGTTTAATTGACAAGGAGAGCTGTCTATTTTTGCCATGTAATGAAGCCATGTCTCCACAGAAAAATTGGGTCAGTCAAAGCAACAACAGCATGGCTCATGGTCACAGTGGTTTGATTTCCTAAGAGCAAAATCTTGTGGGAAATTTGGAATGTTCCTAAGAAAGGCCCAAATATTTCTCCACCAAATAAATATACATTTCAGTTGTTTTGTTTTTACACAAATATACAACATGCTTTGAGGATTTATAGAGTACAGATCATGAGGACATGACCAATAAATAAGTTTCAAAATCATTTACTAATAGCTCTGTCTTAATTCTTCTATTTAACTTCATAACCTCTCAGTCACTACTTTAACTCCAGAGTTAAGGCTCCAGGAAAATGGGTGGGGGGACTATCAAAACATAGATCATTATTAGAACAATAGAATAGCTTTAAAAGGGTGTCCATGAGTCTTTTTGCATGTGGAGTAGTTTGAATAATAATGGCACCAATAAATTCATATATTTAATTGCTTGTCCCCAGCTGGGGGAATTGTTTGGGAAGGCTTAGGAGGTGTGGTCTTGTTGGAGTAGGTGTGTCATTGGGATTGGGCTTTGAGTTTTAAAAAGGTCAATGCCGCCTTTAATCACAGCACTTGGGAGACAGAACCAGGTGGATCTCTCTGAGTTTGAGGCCAGCCTAGTCTACAGAGCGAGATCCAGAACAGTCACTGAAACTACCCAGAGAAACCCTGTCTCGAAAGTCTATGCCATTCCAAGTTAGCTCTCTCTTTCTCTACCTCCTGCTTGTGGATCAGAGGTAAGCTCTGGGCTACTGTTTCAACATCATGCCTGTCTGTCTGCTTCCATACTCCTTCCATGATGGTCATGAACTGTAATCCTTTGAAGCTGTAAACCCCCATTAAATGCATTCTTCTATAAGTTGCCTTGGTCATGGTGTTCTGTCAAGGCAATAGGAAACTAAGGCAACATGAAACCTAATTTATCCTCAAACTTCTCCTTCATAACTTGAGCTCTAGCAAGTGAGAACATAATGTTACCTCCTTTCTCTTCTGCTATATTTTATGAGCCACTATGAATGATAATATTTAATGAATAACTTTGGTGGTAATATAAGAATATTATTGGATATAACACTTCTACCTCACACACACAACAACAGCAACAAACACAAAGGAGGATCCCAATGAAAGATGGATGCAAAGGAGAGAGTGGGGTATATATGATCAAAAGAGTATGAGGTTCTCAATAAATAAATACAAAATATATTTTAAAAGATGGATATGAAACAGAAACAAAACTAGGAACCAGGGAGAAAGTGACAGGTACATGGTCTTCCGATCTAAAAACAGGCAATGTGGCCTAATAATTTAATAACTATGTGAGAAAAAAGGTTGTATTTATCTTACACATGTGAAGTAGAAGACAAAATCCAAACTCTGCTTGAGGCCATAGTTACTGGGAGTCTCCTGGGTCATTTACAAAGGCTTGAAAATGTCAAATAATTAAATAAGTTAAATAAATATACAAAATTTATGAAAACACTTAAAATTCTGTAATAAAAAGACAGTATGGGCAAATGGTTATAATTTTGATAGTAACCACAGCAGTATACAATGGAAAGCAATTAAAATTACTTAACATTGATAAGATAATGAATAAATAAATTTCTAAGGTACTCATATCATTAAGTACTATGCAGCCATCACAATTAAGTGTAGCTATAAGTAGCAACAATAAAATATCCCATCAAATAATTAGTCTAATGGAAACCTAAGCCAAGAAATAAAATTACATTATCACAGATATAGTTTGAAATCACGAAAATAATATACATTGCATATGAACACACGCATAAGTTACTATATATGAAATTGCAAAATACCAGGTTCAAAACAATTGTTATTTAAGAATATGATGAGAAAAAAACAACATGAATAAACATTTTTAGAAAGTTTCTTTTGCATACTAAAGTTTATTTTCAAATATAATGTCTTGCTTACTTAGTTTAATCTATTGTTTGTGATTGAAACAAACATAATATCATAATTACTTAACCAAAAAACATGGTTCTTATTCAAAAACAGTTCTTGTTTTACAGAGACCAAGGAAACATAATAAGTAAGTAGTAAATGCACAATTCATCCTAAGCCTTTTCTATGTGAAATACATAAAAGCTTTTAACATACAAAAAAACTCATTTATACTCCTGAAAATAGACTTCTAAGTCCCAGAACTTTTTAAAAGTTATCAGACACAGCCCCAGTGCACTGCACATGTTGAAGTCAGGGAGCAGACAGCGGTAAGGTCATTCCTGGTGGAGCTTCCCTGGCAATGAGGAGAGGTAAATAAACAAAATTAGTACATTAGAAGCCTGACAGAAATGGCACCAGCCACAAAGAAAAGCTAAGCAGAGTTTCAGGCTCAGTTGTTATCTAAATAAGGTGCGCAACACAAAATAAATCAAACCAACACAAGCCCCAGCTCAGTGTTAAAGTACTATCAGAATAAAGACGAGAGACGGAGTGAGAGCAAACGTGGGCACACACACGTGTATGGAGCACACTCCTGATAGAAACACCAGAGGCTGTGATACCAAGGGTCTCATTGGGCTGGAAAGCAGGGCAGTGGGAGAAGAGGAAGGAGATGGTGCAGGAGCTCTGTGGAATCCTACGGATGGCAAAAGGGCCCGCCCAGTTTTTATGAATTAGATGGGAACCCTTCTAAGAATTTGGAGGTATGATTTGGCATTTGTAAAAGTTATTCTCTGACTTTTGTGAAGCTGCAGCAAAAAAAAAAGGGGGAGGGGGTCAGGGAAACAAGTCAAAAGCTGTTGTAGTAAGTAATCTAGGGGGAGACTTTGGTGGTTCCTAGAGTCCTGGTAAAGGAGGATTTAAAATACTTCTGTAAATGTGTTAACAGTTTTGGGAATTGTCAGATCTTAAAGCTGTGTGTGTGTGTGTGTGTGTGTGTGTGTGTGTGTGTGTGTGTGTGTGTGTGTGTGTTTGAAACAACATGTGACATATGAATTTAGAGGTCACCTTAACAAGGACACGCATGATGCTGGCATGTGCAGTTCAGTGTGATAATTGTAGTTACATAAGTTTATATACTAATGGTTTGGCCTGAAAAAAAACTAAATGACAAACAAGGAGCAATCTTCTTTCTAAACCCAAATGTTTATAGAAGTTTGGAAAGTTTATCCATGTGGCATGAATAACAACAAAAACAATTACAAAATACTGAATTCAACAAGGTTCTTGTAAGATATTTTTTCTTCTTTCTCTTTATTTTCATTATTTATTTTGATGTACTCATTTGTGTCCGACAAGATAACCAGCACTATTTCTGTATTTTTATGAGGTGGATTATACTACTTTGGAAAAAGTCCCTGGGTCTCTATAAAATGGAGAAAATGATCCCGTGTTGGCTAAAAGTGCATCGTACTGACCAAATAGTCCCCCAACTCCTGAAAAGGCCTAAGGAAAATGTTGTGTTTGGGAGTTGCTGTTTTTGAGCCAAAGATCAATTCAGTGTTTGCTTCCTTCCAGTTCTCTTTGTTCCTCAGTGCAGCAGAAAAGAACAGTAGGATCTGCAAGACAAGGTGACGCCTGGAAGCCCAGAAAAATGCCAGCTGGTGTGAAACCCGAATTCACTGCTTTCAGATGATTTAGACAAAAATAGTCATCTTCTAAATTTTCAATTAATGCACTAAACATATGGTATGTAACTCATCATGAACAATACCATAATCTGTTTTGATTTATGCCACTAACCCCTTAATTACAAAACAATTTCCAAATGAACAATTTATTCAACAATGATTAAGGTTTATTTGTGTTATTTTAGAAGCTTAAAAATGTTGTTCCAATTATTGAAGAACATCTCAGAGTTGACATTTTAAAAGGAATTCAGAGGGCTGGGCTGAGATTTTACAAAGTGACTACCATAGCCAGATGATGGGCTACTGTTCCTGTCAGATGCCTGAGGAGCTGCTAATCAAGGTGACTCCCATCCAGCCTGCTATCCACATGCTGCCCAAGGCCAACAAATGAATGTCTGCCCTGGATAGGGTTTTAATTACAGTATTAAGAAGTATACCTAGCTAAAAATCTTTAAATACTGCATTGTGTCAAATCTCATAAAATCTTATTTTATGAAAATTTACCTGTCCAAAACTGTGGAATGACCAGTAATTTTAATTACAAATAAACTTATTTTTCGAAATTTATTTTTTATATGGATATTTGTGTTTTAATTTTACATATCAGCCATGGGTTCCCCTGTCTTCCCCCCTCCCGCCCCCACCCTCACTTTCCCCCCAGCCCCTTCCCCCCCATTCTCATCTCTCCCGGGGCAAAGATTCCTCTGGGGATTCAGCTCAACCTAGTAGATTCAGTACAGGCAAGTCCAGACCCCTCCTTCCAAATAAACTTTTAAGAGAAATTTTAGCTCACTAGTATACATCTCAGGAAAATATTTTACTCCATTTAAAAATGCAAGTTTTGATCATGTTAGTTATTGCTTCTGTGGGGGACCAGCCCCCACCATTATTTTACTCCAGGGACTTTTGATGGAATAATGAATAAGAGACTTAGCTAGAAATAGAGGGGAGAGAAACAGAGAGAAAACACAGGATAGACTGGGGGAGGAGGGGGCTGGAGCCTTATCCACTGGCCCAGAACTTTATTTCGAAGGACTATTTGTAACAACGACAAGGGATGGAACAAAAGACCTCCCACTTGCTAATTATGGTCAAGTACTGACCCTTACAAACACCTGGTACTCAGACCCGTGGTCCAATCAACCTCTTATGCAGTCCTGCTGGGTACAGCCATTAGAAAACCTAGTGGGCTCCAACATGTTTTTCAATAATATTGAAATGAAATAAAACTTCAGTTTAAGTCATTCACATTTGCATTTTCAATTGATTTAGTTAAGGTTAACTTATTTTATTTTATGTTATTATTTAAATATTATTTCCTATTTTCCTTTCTCCCTACAGTATAGATTTGACTAACAATATTTTTTTTAATTTTTACTCCTATTAGCCTGTATTACTAATACATATTAATGTGGTACTATGGTACTGTGGGTGAACTCAGTTCAAACAGCGTAGTTCATAGTTACATTTGGAATACATCTCTTGTTTGCATTTAGCAGCACAAACATGACAGTTATTTACCTTGGTAATTACTGGGTGTCAAGCAACTGGGTTACAAATACTATTGTCTCAAATTTGGCTGTGATATTAATCTCACCAGAAAAGAACAATACTACCACCACAATTTTTTAGCCAAATTTGAAGTAAGTTTTGTTAAATATACTGACCAAGATGATGAACACTGGCTACGTCCATCCCCTGGGATCCCCAGAGTATGGCACCAAATTACATTAGTTAGAGGCTTATAAAAGAAAGCCCGTAAGGCTACCTACTTCTTTCCTTAGTCTAATCAAGGGCAAGCATACATCCTGGTGTACTTGCTTACTCCATACCTCCCACCGACTGTGATCAAGCACATCCTGTGCAGTTGGGGCAACCAAGCCTGTTTATAGAAGCAAAAACAGGCTTGTTATCTTAGGTGAACAACAGCCCCCAGCATTCCAGGAAGTTATCTGCCCTTGGACATGTAGGGCTTACAGGTTAGAGGCAGTAATTTAAGCTTCAAACATAACTTAAGCCATCACACTGACCCTCACTATTGTTAAATGTTGGCCCTTCTGGTTAATGATATCCACACATTTTCATCTCCATGGTTACTCTATTGTTCTTTTCTCAGTCTCCAATATTTCCTTATAGCTGCATATACCTTGGTATTTTTATTTCTATCTGAAGTTCCTATACTCAACACTTTATATTAGATTTCAATACCTCTAACAGAAATGGGTTAATTTAAGATAGAAGAAGTAGATAACAAGAAGCCTACCACGGCCATACAGTTTGTAAGCAATATAAGTTTCTGTGTGTTTACTTGGTTGGGTCTGAGCATCTATGGGCCTGGTGGTTGAGAGAGATTTGACCTGACTGTGGGCCAGGCAGGAAAAGGCTAACTACATTGTACCTTACTCTTTTCCAGGCAAAAATGTATACCAGTGGAAATACGGTTATATTTAAGCATTAATTAATAGGTAAATTTATTTCTTGTTAACTTGGGACATAAAAACAATTTTTATTTTTTGCTCTAGACATCTAATGGAATCCTCTCTAGCAACACTTGCTGTCATTTTCTGGTTATGAACTCATATTCAGTAATGATCTTATTTATGACTATGGTACACTTGAAAGAGCAATCTCAGTGCTTAAGATCTAATCGACGGCAGTGGAGAAGAGAATAGAAACAGCTTTACAAGCTTTTCAACACTCTACACATGCTCATGAGCAAATGCTCATCAGTCTTTTAAGTTCCAGCAATTATCTTGTTGCAAGTCACAGGATGTAAATAATTTCCCCAAATCCATGCAGCTTAAGAGACAGATGTCACCACCTATGGCTTGTTTCCCATCACGTGGTCTTTACATTCGGTTTGTTTGCCTATCTCAGTGACCTTCACTTCTGCAAAACTAGTGACTTGAGTCACTAACAACTCAAGTTCTGCACTCTTTAACAGTCCACATCTTACCACCTCCTTTGTCTGTCTTTCCTTTTGTTTAAACCTTTCTCTCCAATTTCTTTGAAACATCTTTTTCCTCCAACAACTAGTTTTCAGTTCAATTTATCCCATCCACTTTGGCTTTTATAATATAGATGATAAGATGGATTACTTCAAACTTCAATCCTCTTCTACATGCTCATAAACTCTCCTAAAACTTTTCTATATACTACCTGAATATATGAAGATCACTACCAAATAAACAAGAACCCACAACAGTATAAAACAACAAAGATAAAACTTTGTATATCTATATTTACAATATGTATAACCTTTGATTTCTGAAATTCAGCTAGAACTAAAGCAATATGCTCATAGCCACCTTCTCTGTAATCCAGGACAAACTTTCTTATTTTCAAACTGCTTGTAGGAGGAACTCTCTTTCCTCCTTTCCTATTCCCTGCATCCAGAAATCTCACTTTGTAAAATAAATGAATATATATATGTAAACAAATAAATAAAATTTCGTCAATTTCACTGTCTTCTGAAATCTCTTCCCCAGATTTAACTGCATTGAATGTGTTCTACTCTATTTTGCAATTAAAAAAAAGTATTGCTTATTTAATTTGAATTTTTTATAATTTTGAGAATTTCATACATGAGTACCACATTTATGACTCTCTGGTCTCCAACTCTTCCTCTGCCCTCCCTTTCCTACTCAAGTTTAAGACCTCCTCTATACTGATATACATATATACACATACAACTTACAGAGCCCATATTTGTTTTCTTTTGTTTTGTTTTGAGACACGATATCACTATGTAGTCACTACTGGCCTTGAAGTCCCTAAAGAGACCAGGCTAACCTTGACTTCCCAGAGATCTTCTGGAAGTCCCTAAGGAGACCAGGCTAACCTTGACTTCCCAAGATCTTACTGCCTCTGCCTCCTCAGTGCTGGGATTAGAGGAGTGCGTCTCCCTGCTTGTCCATGAGTCAATTAGTACTGCAATCATGCACATATGCTTAGCAATGACAAATGGGATTGGAATCCCACCAGAACCCTTGCCTCTAGAGATGCTTTAGCAAGGTACACTCCTCTTAAACTCATGCTCAAGATATGCTTCAGTGCTCCTGTGGGAGGTGAAACTTCCTCCCTGTGATCTCCAGCAGGACCTAGGACAAAACCAAACACACTGGGGGTGGGGCAGGGAGTCAAGGAAATGATGCCTAATTATATTCTGCTATAGCTGTAGACCTGAGCCAAGCATAATTGTCATTAGAGAGGCTTCACCCAACAACTGATGGGAGCAGATGCAGAGACCCACAGACAAACATTAGATGAAGCTCTCAAAATCCTCTAGAAGAGGAGGAGAAAGGATTGTAGGAGCCAGAGGAGTCAAGGACACCATAAGAAAACTCAC
The DNA here is from genome assembly GCF_903995425.1 of Onychomys torridus. Lineage (NCBI taxonomy): Eukaryota > Metazoa > Chordata > Mammalia > Rodentia > Cricetidae > Onychomys > Onychomys torridus. The sequence continues at coordinate 89,454,745 of NC_050448.1, read as the reverse complement.
ACAACCCACTAACCAGAGCTCACAGGGCCTCACAGAGACTGAATCAATAATCAGGGAGACTGTATGGGTCTGACCTAGGTCCTCTGTATATGTGTTTCAGTTGTGCAGCTTGGTTTTCTTGTGGGACTCTTTAACAGTGGGAACAAGGACTGTCTCTGACTCTTTTACCTTCTTTTGGAACCCTTTTCCTCTTGCTGGGTTGCTTCGTCCAGCCTTAATATGAACACAAGTGCCAAGTCTTATTGCAACATGATATGCCATATTTGGTAGATATCCCTGATAGGCCTGCCTTTTTCTGATAGGAAATGGAGGAGGAGTGGAGCTGGGGGAGAGGGGAAGTTGGGGGTAAGGACCAGAAGGAGAGGAGGGAGGGAAAACTGCAATCAGGATGTAATATATGAGAAAAAATAAAAATATATTATACAGAAAAAGAAAACAATATACAAATATGCTTATTCTCTCCAATCTTAACAAATGCAACAAAACATTTGGGTGAAACAGTGTAGAGTGAATAGTCCCATGTTCTACGAAATACCCTGACTTGTCACAGGAGAACAAGGACACACTTTGTAGACTCTTTGTCTGTCTGACCACTAAGGCTTCTAATAGAGGTTTCAATTGCTTCCTTTCTACCCTGCAAGATTGCTATCTTTGACCAATTGTACTCAGGTATCACAGATTGGAGGGGAATCTGGGAAGCAGTTTCTAGATTTAGATAGTAGCAATATTGCCAATTGAGTAACAACAATCTGATAAACATTTGAGTAATTCTGCACTCTTTCTACACCCTCAAACACTGACATAGTCTTTACAAATACGTGAAAAAAAGAAAATAAGAGTGGGGGGAAAAAGATAATGTGTGTGGGGGGGAGCAGATCCTGGTATCACAGGCATGTCCTCCCATGTGTTTTGGAGGTTAAGACAGGAGTATTGAAAGTTCAAGGCCTTTCTGGGTTTTTTTTTTTGTTTGTTTGTTTGTTTGTTTGTTTGTTTTTTCAAGACAATGTTTCTCTGTGTGGTTTTGGTGCCTGTCCTGGATCTCCCTCTATAGACTAGGCTGGCCTCAAACTCACAGAGATCCACCTGCCTCTGCCTCTTGAGTGCTGGGATTAAAGACGTGCGCCACCACTGCCTGGCCTCACGGCCTCTATGGACTATGAAGTTACTCCAAAGCCTGGGCTCCACTCTAGCACTTTACTTCCTGATCTCCCTGAAGTGAGAGGATCTCTGCAGCAGGCTACTACCAACACCACACTGTTGCTCCTCCAAGACTTGCCCAGGTCAATGGAGTGAAAACCCCTGAAACTGTGAACCCAAATAAATCCATCTCTACTACACTACTTTGGTGAGGTTTTAAAAAATATGAGAAGTACTAGCTTGGATCAGTGACATCAAGAAGGAGATTCGTCACTGTGACAAAATGCACCAAGAGGTTCACAAATACCTGGAATGTCTTTAGAAGTGTTTTTAGAGTAGCCAGCTAGACAATCTTTAGAATGTTATAAACAGAGCTTACTGGAACATTCTGTGGGAGTTTGGAAGACCCAAACATGTGGACAGTAGACAGAGCTTGTGACAGAGATTTCATGGGGTAAGGGAACAGAAGACTTTTTCAGGAATTATATTGGAACTTAGAAAACATCAATGGGGCCAATTTCAGGAATAATGACAAAATCCCATCCACATAATGAATATTTCTCAAATCTATCCTACTAAATGCTTATCAGATTTTTAAAAAAGTAGCTCAAGAGGATCATATAGGTTGGTGTTTGGTCAAACACCAAAGTACTATATCCTACCAAATTTGGCCCGAAATTAATAATAACATATCCATAGAAGATTATATCTGGTCAAAAACATTAAAAATGCATGGGAACATGATGAAAATATATTCAGAGAATCAATACCTCTAATAAGCATTCCGTTGTTCTCATTCATGGAACAAATACACATACTGGGTTGTCCAAGGTAGAGTGGTTATCCCTGAAACCATATACACACAGACAAGCAAAATGGACTTAGTGAGTTTCATTTATATATTGGAACACACATGTATGTAACAGTAATATTCAGGGAAAATTTCAGACTTGGATTTTTGATATTAGAACTACAGAGACATTGTTGAAGGAATGCAAATATTTTTTCTTATACATAGGACAGTTGTATCATATTAAGTGAAATTATGATGTTGTTATTGACTTTATTTACAGATTGAATACTGCTTAAGAACACCAGGTTTAAGTGAATCCCCAGGGGAGTCTTGGCCCTGGAGGAGATGGGAATGGAGGAGAGGGGCTAGGGGGAAGGTGGGGGTGGGGACGGGAGGGGGGACGGGAGCGGGGAGGACAGGGGAACCCATGGCTGATGTGTAAAATTAAAAGACAAATATAATAAATAACAAAAAAAAAGAATGTGTTTTGTGCCAGTGGTGGTGGTGCATGCCTTTACCCAGCACTCAGAAGACAGAGGCAGGTAGATCTCTGTGAGTTTGAAGCCAGCCTGGTCTACATAGTGAGATCAAAGACAGGCACTAAAACTACACAGAGAAACCCTGTCTCAAAAAACAAAAAACAAAAAAACAAAAAAGACCCATAAAAATGTATTTTATTTTAAATGTGTTTTGATACAAAATCAACAAGGGCTGGAAATATAATGCTTAATATTGACTGTGAGTTTATTGGATTCAAAGGTTCCTAGATTAACAAAGTATACCTCTGGCATGAATCTGGCATTTAATTCTAGAATATTAGATCAAGGGGCTCAGATTACTGAATGGTTTAATCTATTGATCTATTAAAGCAGACTATTAGAAGCTAGTGAAACTGTAGAAGGGGGTCTTTCAAAGAAAGAGTACATATGTGCCCTTCAGGCACATCTCTGAAGGGCATCTCTGACACTGGTTCATTTGCCTTCACTCTGCCATTTGGCTGCTATGAGGATAAAGGTTCTGCTCCACCATATCCATCTACCATGATGCTCTTTGGACATGGAACCAATCTATCCTGTGCTGAAAACTATGAGAATGTGGGCCAAAATAAACCCCCTTTCCCTAAAACAAATTGTCTTTAAATTCTTGAACTGAGAGTGGTTGCCACAAGTGAGGACTATCTTGTATCCCTCAGCCATTGTCAGATGGGTGTGTCTAGATTCTACAACTATGTGTTATTTGCCCCGTGTCATTATCCTTCTAAAATTCATTATCACAAAGTGAAGTCAGGAAAAAAAGCCATAATGTTTAAGTCTCACAAAATACAAGTATTTCTAATTAGTTTTGTGCTTTACATTATTAATCAACTTCCGTCCATATTATTTTATTCTATAAATCTAGACATGACATTGTAGGGGTTCCATTATAAAGTTGGTTTGGAAAGTTGCCTTTCATTTCAGTTTTTTGTTTTATTAATTAACTAGAAAGGTGCTTTCCATATTACACAAACAAGTGTTCTGAATAAAAGTAAAATGAAAAGTGAGAAGTGAATTCTTGATAAACTTTTATATAATTATATGAGCAAAACAGCATGAATATATTCAAGTGATTAATTCATAATGCTGTTGCCTTGAAAATTATTATAATACAACCACATTCTACCTTATGAAAAAGATGCCTATTTTTCTGCAGTGCTAAGTAAATAAGCAGACCTCTATAAACACCGTGATAAACCTAATAGCTCAGCCTTCTGCATTGGAATTCTGAATAGGACACAGAATAAAGTGAGTTCTGAGTCAAGAGCAGCAGGCTGCAGTTAAGGCCCCTATGAATAGTAACACTTGAAGCTCTTCTCACAGAAATAAAAATATGAGTGTTGACTCTGGCAGCTGGCAGCATACGCTTAACCACTGAACCTTGAGAGAAGTGATGGGCAGCTGAACACCCTGTACAGTCCAGACCCACCCACTGTCCCTAAGAGTTCTTTACATTTGGAACATTTCACCAAAAGTATTCATCATTTCTCACAAAATAATTACTGCTTAAGTTTCAAGCTATGTAACACCTTTTTCAGAAGCATCGTTTTATGCTCATTAAAAAATAAGAAAGCAAAAGAGGAAAAGTCTTCATAAATTTAACATCCCACAAATGATTAAATGGAAATGATAATCCTTTAAGTATTCACTTTAAAGCCAAGAGTAATAATAGCCTTTACTTCACCAAGTGTCTCAGAAGATGAGAGCCTGCTGTTAGATAACATCACAAAAAACTACGCCACAAAAAAACTAATGCGTCATAAAGCACAAAAACCCTAAGAGTTACATATTTTCAGAAGCTAAAGTCGAAAATAAGATCAGGTTTAACTTAAGTTTTCAACAAAATGTTCCCTGTGAAGATCTACTAAATAAACAAAAGATGTCCTCAAATGGCTCTTGGATGCTAAAAAATGGAAATGGTTGGAGGCATCGCTGTGGACTGGCTGAAGCAGGCGCCTGATTACCTCCCAGGCCAGGTCAGATGAGGCGAGGCTTCCTTTGAGGAGCAGTGTTCCTGTGCACCCCACTGCTGCCATTCAAACAATCTTCAGTCACGGACCCTCCCTGGAGGATGCTGCCGAAGGTTCAAAAGGGGATGCAAGCTTCGTGTGGTCCCCTCCCACAGGTCCACTTGTTTGTGTAAAATAATTGCTCTGCCAACAGCTTTCCTCCAAAGATTCTGATTTCCATTTATAAACATGCCATTCAGCTTTGAACAACAAAATATTCATAATATCAAAAAGTATTTTAAAGAAAGCAACACACTGTTCAAATAAAAAATAAGCATCTTAAATTATACCCACTACTATATGGTACAATATGACTATGAATTGACAATTATAAGTGTCTTATGACACTTCTGTAAAATGTGTCCAAAACAGACTATTGAAAGTACTAACAGTGAAAACATTATGAGATACAAAATATGTTAACTGAATAAATTCTCCATAAATGAAAGTGTATTTAACTTATGATAGCATAGAGGTCAGACATTATTCAGATAATCATTTTTCTGAGGCTAGAGAAAAAGAAAGTTTTGAGGAGGAAAATATGCCTAACCATCTTGCATTCATTTCTTGTGACAAAGTCAAGTATGAATAAAAATGTTTGAATACCTATATCTTGGAGTTCATGCTGTAATAACCTGAATAATTTAATTATAAACCAAAGCATCACCTATGGAATTTATCTATGAGTTCTATATTCTTGGGACATGTAATAATTCACTGACACATCCTAAGACTTCAGGAAATATAATAAAGAAACATAAGAAAATAAATTTTATTATCCAAATTGAATATACAAGGGTCCACCGAAATATAACCTTACCATGATTGGAGCTGATTTCCAAATAGTCATTGTCTGTATAGTAAGAAAATACTCAGCTATTCATTCAACAAGATTCAACCAGAATAACAGTGCCTCACTGTATTTTCATTCTAAAATGTAGAAACTATGTTTTTTATTATTTTCAGTACTGTTGGGGAAATGAATAAATACTAAAGGAATATGGAGTCACTCAAATTACAGTAATTGCTGTTATATAAAACTGAGTTACTGTATTATTAATCCACCATATCATGAAATAAAGCAATTATTTCATCCCTGGGAAAGAGCAGACTACCTTACATGTGCAGTGGACAGTGTTAGGGTGTAGTTGGAAGTTTCTCTTGGGTCCTGCCTGGCTCCCTGTGGACCCACAGCCTCTTATAAAATAATCACTCAGAAGCTTATATTAGTTATAACTCCTTGGCCATTAGCTCAGGCTTATTACTGACTAGCTCTTAATTTAACCCATAATTCTTATGTATATTTAGCCATGTGGTTTGGTACCTTTTCTCAGTTCTGCCTTGTCATCTTGCCTTCTCTGTATCTGGCTGGTGACTCCTGACTTAGTCTTCCTCTTCCCAGAATTTTCCTTGTCTGTTTATCCCGCCTATACTTTCTGCCTGACTACTGGCCAATCAGCATTTTGTTTATCAACAAACATTCATAGCATTCAGAAGGACATTCCACAGCACTTCCCCTTTTCTGTCTAATCAAAAAGGAAGGTTTTAACATAGTAGAATTACATATAATAGAACAGTTATCAAGCAAGAATTACAGTTACAATATCTAGTCTGTATTTGGCAACAAATTAATTTAAATTTTTATCAATAAATTAAAAATCTATAGCAACTTAAAACAAGTTTCTCTTTAAAAGTAGATTCAATAATCCACCTTTTTATCCTATCATATCTATATACTTTTTCTTCTTTTAGAAAGAGATTGACTATGACCATTAACAATTTGTAACCAACAACCTAAACAAAGACAAACATCCATAATCCATTTTTTAGGAATGTAGGCATAGTGTTCTAGGCTATTTCCTGCTGATAGGGCTGCTGGTAGTCTTATGGGGATCCTGAGAAAATTTAAGATAATGGTCAAGTCCTGGGAAAACTGACTTATAACCTTTGTTAATAGATACCATCTATCAAGGTTAAGGAAGTCTGTCTTGACCAAATATGCTCCATCTTAACTTGGAACAAATCCATAGCTTCTTGCTTCCTGTGAAAACAAAAGCAGAACCTCTTTT